>NC_141596.1:63626898-63799398 GCF_047967505.1 Dipteris shenzhenensis
CACAACTTGGACTCTTGAACTACCACAGGCTCAAGTTGTTTACAGACTTAGCCCAGCGCGTGCATGCCCAAGGACCATTGATAGGCAAGATTGCACACCCACGTCCAGCCCATGGCATAGATAATATAATGTACCATGGGTGGGCATGGGTAGACATAGTTTGTAAACACCTTATTGACTACCACGCTCGGACTAACACCATGAACTACCACAAGCTCTTAGATTACCACCCTTGGACTCTTGGACTATCACAACCTTTGACTCTTACTGATTCATGAACTACCATACACATACACGTGTCTGTGTGTGTGTACGTGTATTTAACACACATACACATGTCTACACACGCACACAAAAACACACACATTCGCATAGTGGTTGTGGTAACTGTTTACAGAACCCACCAAAGTCAAGTTATGCAAACCCATTTCATTAATTAGATGGATAGGAGTAAAAGTGATGGATGTAAAGATTAGTCATGCTTTCTTGTTTTTGCTTTCTCATTTTGAGCTTTTTATCACATAATTCTCTTCCATGCTCTTGTGCATCTTGATTGCCAACCACCTCTCCCAAGCTCCATTTCAGCCTAAACATAGCCTGTATGTAGCCTCGTGTGAGCAAGCAATGAGCATGTATTAATTATACCCTAATCTTGCATTTTTACATTCTCATATAATTGATAGACCCCCTTTTGCATGTATACAATTTTTCAATCTTGAAATCTAGACACCCCTCCATAGATCTACAGATATAAATTGCACGGATTTGCAATTTTATAAATCCCACCCCCCAGGCAAATTGGAAAGCTTCCTCTTAAGTCTATCTTCCTCCACTCAGCACCACTCAAACATCCACTAATAAACTCAAAGAGAATCTCTCTCTCTCTCTCTCTCTCTCTCTCTCTCAGCACAATAGACATAACATAGGTGAGCTTGCATAATAAAGGCTCCGCATATTGTATTAGCAATTGCAATGGAAGGAAGAAGCAAGGAGCTTCACTCAGCTTTGTACCCTCACCTCTCACAAATGCTTCTTGATATGTGTCCCTCTCTCAGGATTCTTGAAACTAAAGGCAATCTTATCTCTAGAGTTAATACACCTAGCTTTTCTTAAATTATACTTGGCAATGCCACTTGTCCATGCCTCTTCATTAAGGTTAGTGGCTCATTAATCCTTACCTTACAACAAAGCACTATGTTGCTTGTGTGAGCATGGATGCTCCTGCATCAAGCTCCCCTTGTTTGAAAGATTACAATCTCATGATTGGAGATGGACTATTGTAAACAAGCTACCTAGTTTCTTTTTAGCTTATCATCTTCTTTCTCCTCTAATGTTTTGACCATAGGAAATGATATTTATCCTTCAACTCCATTATAGACAGCCAAGTACCTTTCACCCATGTCTTTATTAGACCTGATTGGTTTGCCATTGGGCCAAAGCCTAAGCTTTGACTAGTGCCGCAAAGTCAAGATCCTAGCATAATGATCTCTAGGCCTAGCCATATACTATCATCTTGAGCTGCCATTTGCACTCTTTGGAAAAAATAGTGGTCTTGCTAAATTTATCCACGCATAAGGCTTCTTTCCATTGGTCTCCATCCCTACTAGTTCGTATCTACTAATCACTTGCTTTCCATTGGTCTACTCAAATTCCAAGGGAGCTCTAGCATTGGCATTCTCTTTCTTCCTCAACATTAAGAAATAACATTAGTTGTTCTCCTTAACAACCTTCTTGAACTATTTTTCTACAACCATACCCGATTGCTGACTAGTGGCCTTAGCCTTCTGTATCCCACACTCTTTCAAGGAATACTATGTGTATTTGACACCATCCTTTTCTTCTGCTCCATATCCACAAAGTCTTCCATATTGAGGCCTTGAAGGCTCTAAAGATTATCTTCTCTCTTGCTATGTGTGTTTCCACTATATGGTTGCATGCCCTCTTATCTTCAAAATGAAAATTGAATCCTTTACTAATCATTGAGTTTTTAGGCATGAAAGTACTATTTCATCTTGAGCAACTAATGCAACAACACATCAACATCCAATGAGCCACAATAATCTGCAATCTATACCTTTGTCTTCACAATGACACCCTACTTGGGCTTTTGGGAGGTGATGCCATACTAGCATCTATATGCACTTCTTTCCTACTAACTAGCTACTTCTTTTCTAATTTTGTAGCCTCTTTTTATTGTCATAGCCGTTCATCCAATATGTTTGTAGAGGATTCACCTTCTACCTTTGCACGTAGCAAGTGTGCAAACATCTCCTAGATTTTTAGCATATTTGAGATCAACAGCTTCCATATTCATTGATCTGCTAATACTACATTCCTTTTTTTAGTGCCATGCTAGCTCAATCTACAACTATCACAAGCCTTGCGCTGATCATAGCTAAGCAACCGCAAGCAACTCAGTTGCATTTGCACTCTTATGAGCAAGATCTCAACCTTGCTCTAGTAGAACATAAACAATGACAACCACCCTAATCTCGCAACCGACCTCTAATACCAATTGATATAAAAATAGAATTTTAATTACTACTTAGACACAAATAATAAAGAGCTTGCATAGAGGATAATATCCAAAATATGGTGGCCACAGGAGGACACCCATTTCTTCATGTATTTAAAATAGGGCAGCCACACTAGGTTATCCCTTTATTAATATTGTCCAAAGTAGGGTGTCTTGACACAACAGCTCTTTTTACATGGTGTCAAAAGAAGGTGGCTTGCTAAGGCCACCTTTTTTCCATATAGTTCAAAATATTATGGATTTTCTAAGGTTTTTGTTTCGGTATTGTCATGTGGATGACAGAATGGTTTAGGCAAGTTTCCCTTTTCTTTCAAGCATTGGGAGAAAATATAGTATGTTTTTGTGCTTCCAAGATTTTATCCATGTGTTGAATGTCAATTCTTTTCAAAATATTAAATCAAATATCAGATTTATTATTTACAAAATATAAAGATAATTAAGTGTTTGCAACCCAAAGAGCCAAAAAAATAAATGGCACAATAAAAGTTCATAAGAAAATGCAATAAGAACTTGCTAGAAAAACACTAGTCAAGAACGAAACTAAAAAAGTAAAATTAAAGATCAAGAAGGTGATTACAAAAGACGTCACAAGAGAAGAATACTACTTGAAACTCTTGGAGAGAGTTTTTTAAAAGGTCACATGCAAAGAAATAAGCAAACAGGTGAAGTAAAAGCATAGAAAATAATTGAAGTAAAAAGTCAAGGCCACAAATAAACACGTGTAAAAATAAGTGAAGTTAGAGATCAAGTCACAAAGAAAGACAATATTGCATTTGAATGAATATATGTTACAAGAAAAGGCAATTGAGAAAACAGATGAGAGATTTTTATTGTTTCAATAGAACTCAAAGGCCATACTTAAATAAAATTGTAAACAAGCAATAGAAAATAGAAGACAAGTAATGCACTTTTGGATTATTACCTCATCTCTCACACACACACACATTTTCATTAATGCAATTAGTCCTATTCCATTGTCTAGCTTTGCTCTTTTGTCTTTTCACTATGCAAAGGGGTGTTGTCAAATCTTCCACACACAAGTCGTTTCCCCTGCAACTTTGGATGGTTGCACATAGTACACTTAAGTCCTTAAGGCCTTTTTGGCTTCTTGACTCCCTTCTTCAACTTATTCTTTATTTTTTTAATGTTTTCTAATAAACGTCTTTCTAATCCTTCTCTTGTCCTTGCAAAATTATTCATCGAATGTCACACTCCAAATCCAAAACTCTCAATAGTTCACCCCTGATTCTAGCTCCCACCTCCCAATACAATACATTTAAATCATCATGGCTTTTGGCCTTCTTTGACTCCTTTGAACTTTCACTTCTCTTTCGTACCATACTGTTTTATTACACTTACCTTGTTAGTTTTTCCCTTTTTATATAAAACTCTTCTAACCTAGAGTGTTTTTATAATTGTCCACTTCCTTTGCTTGCCTAATATTACTATAACTAGAGCTTACCCATATATCTATTAAACCAATTTGATTCCATACTGTTTACATACTCCACTCTAGTACTTATCTTCCATTCCTTTTCCATTACTTTAAATTGCACTTCTCAATACTTATTTTTCTCTTCGCATAGATTAATAGCTCCTATGTTCATTGATTTGCTAAAACTACATTGCTTTTTTTAGAGCCATGTTAGCTCAATCTACTAGGGCAACTACACTAGGCCATCCTTTTAATAATATTATCCAAAGTAGGGTGTCTTTTCACAAGAGCTCTTTTAACATGGTGCCAAAAGAAGGTGGCTTGCTAAGGCCACCTTTTTTCCATATAGTTCAAAATATTATGGATTTTGTAAGAATTTTGTTTTGGTATACTCATGTGGATGATAGAATGGTTTAGACAAGTTTCCCATTTCTTTCAAACATTGGGAGAAAATATAGCATGCGTTTGTGCTTCCAAGATTTTATCCATGTGTTGAATGTCAATTCTTTTCAAAATATTAAATCAAATATCAAATTTATTATTTATAAAATATAAAGATTCCATCAAGAGAACCCCTTCAAGAGCAAAGGTTCCATCACAAAATAACTTCACTCCTACATTAATAAAAACACAAAAAATGACAACGTTCAGCTTAAAGTAGCGTGTGATAATATTGAAAGTCACCATGTGCTTCGCTCTTTTGTCCTTTCACTATGCAAAGGGGTGTTGTCAAGTCTTCCACACACAGGTCATTTCCCCTGCAACTCTAGATGGTTGCACATAGTACACTTAAGTCATTAAGGCCTTTTTGGCTTCTTAACTCCCTTCTTTAACTTTATTCTTTATTTGTTTTATGTTTTCTAATAAACGTCTTTCTAATCCTTCTCTTGTCCTTGTAAAATTATTCATCAAATGTCACACTCCAAATCCAAAACTCTCAACAGCTCACCCCTGTCTCTGGTTCCCACCTCCCAATACAATACATTTAATTCATCATGCCTTTTGGCCTTCTTTGACTCCTTCGAACTTTCACTTCTCTTTCGTACTATACTATTTTATTACACTTACCTTGTTAGTTTTTCCATTTTTATATAAAACTCTTCTAGCCTAGATTGTTGTCATAATTGTCCATTTCCTTTGCTTGCCTAATATTACTATAACTAGAGCTTACCCATATATCTATTAAACCAATTTGCTTCCATATTGTTTACGTACTGTACTCTAGTACTTATCTTCCATTCCTTTTCCATTACTTTAAATTGCACTTCTCAATACTTCTTTTTCTCTTTATGTCGATCAACAACTCCTATATTCATTGATTTGCTAATACTACATTGCTTTTTTTAGAGCCATGCTAGCTCAATCTACTAGGGCAACTACACTAGGCTATCCTTTTATTAATATTGTCCAAAGTAGGGTGTCTTTTCACAACATCTCTTTTTACATGGTGTCAAAAGAAGGTGGCTTGCTAAGGCCACCTTTTTTCCATATAGTTCAAAATATTATGGATTTTCTAAGGTTTTTGTTTTGGTATTGTCATGTGGATGACAGAATGGTTTAGGCAAGTTTCCGTTTTCTTTCAAGCATCGGGAGAAAATATAGCATGCTTTTGTGCTTCCAAGATTTTATCCATGTGTTGAATGTTAATTCTTTTCAAAATATTAAATCAAATATCATATTTATTATTTATAAAATATAAAGATAATTGAGTGTTTGCAACCCAAAGAGAATATGAAGATGGTAGAATAAGTGCAAAAAGTACTTGGCCTGTGTACTCAAGTTAGCAAAGGAATAAATTTAGTATCCAACTTCTCAAAGAAGATAAGATAAGAGAACCCCTTCAAAAGTAGAAATATAGCAAAGGTTTCATCACAAAATAACTTCACTTCTACATTAATAAAACACAAAAAAATGACAACGTTCAGCTTAAAGTAGCGTGTGATAATATTGAAAGTCACCATGTTGAGCTCATTTTCTCTTGAAAGAATTCAACCCAACACTTAGATGAGTTGCTTCAAAGTTGAAGAGGTCTAAGATTGGGGAGACGTGGTTTCCTTCTCCAATGAAAAGCCAACAATGACCTTTGAACTTAAAACTCGACTTAGAGCATGGATAGGTCCATCATAATTATTTTATCCCAATAGATTCAAAGTAGTATATGCAAGCATTTATAGCATTCTGAGGACATTGAGATTTTGATACAAAAATCTTGATATAAATGAGCATATGCATTACATGGGCATTGGGTTTACTAAAAGGTTATTTGGCCACTACAAGTTAAGGCCTACAACATTCTCTCATATACTACATTCATTTATCCTATTAATCCCTCTTTTAGTTCTAATACTAAAATGCAAACTAAGTAGCTTGTGTCCTATAGTGCAACAATGCCATCTTATATTGGGGTATGTACTCAATAAGCATCTATTTGCAATGACTTTTTTTTATATATTCATCACATCAACATGCTCCTTTAGTTTAATGGCCTACAACATACAAATAATACAGTGAAACAATAGCTATATTGAAATTTCTTCCAAGAAACATTGATACATAATGCATGAGCACACAAATATATGAGAGGATAAGTCAGACTAAGGTGAAAAGAAAAGTAATTGATTAAAACATAATGAGAAAGTAATAACATTAAAAGACAAAAAAAAATAAATGGCACAATAAAATGCAATAAGAACTTGCTAGATAAACACTAGTCAAGAACGAAACTAAAAAAGTAAAATTAAAGATCAAGAAGGTGATTACAAAAGAGGTCACAAGAGAAGAATGCTACTTGAAACTCTTGGAGAGAGTTTCTTAAAAGGTCAAATGCAAAGAAATGTGCAAACAAGTGAAGTAAAAGCATAGAAAATAATTGAAGTAAAAAGTCAAGGTCACAAATAAACATGTGTGAAAATAAGTGAAGTAAGAGATCAAGTCACAAAGAAAGACAATATTGCATTTGAATGGATATATGTTACAAGAAAAGGCAATTGAGAAAACAAATGAGAGATTTTTATTGTTTCAATAGAACTCAAAGGCCATAATTAAAATAAAATTGTAAGCAAGCAATAGAAAATAGAAGGCAAGTAACGCACTTTTAGATTATTACCTCTTCATCATACACACACACATTTTCGTTAATGCAATTAGTCCTATTCCATTGTCTAGCTTTGCTCTTTTGTCTTTTCACTATGCAAAGAGGTGTTGTCAAATTTTCCACACACGTCGTTTCCCCTGCAACTCTAGATGGTTGCACATAGTACACTTATGTCATTAAGGCCTTTTTGGCTTCTTGACTCCTTTCTTTAGCTTATTCCTTTTTTTGTTTCATGTTTTCTAATAAACATCTTTTGAATCCTTCTCTTGTCCTTGCAAAAGTATTTATCGGATGTCACACTCCAAATCCAAAACTCTTAATAGCTGACCCCTGATTCCAGCTCCCACCTCCTAATACAATACATTTAAGTCATCATGCCTTCTGGCCTTTTTTGACTCCTTTGAACTTTCAGTTCTCTTTCGTACTATATTGTTTTATTACACTTGCCTTATTAGTTTTTCCCTTTTTATATAAAAGTCTACTAACCTAGATTGTTGTCATAATTGTCCACTTCCTTTGCTTGCCTAATATTACTATAACTAGAGCTTACCCATATATCTATTAAAGTAATTAGCTTCATACTGTTTACGTACCGCACTCTAGTACTTATCTTCCATTACTTTAAATTGCACTTCTCAATACTTCTTTTTCTCTTCTGGTAGACAGTAGGTCATCACACTAGGTGGTGTGATGACCTATTGTCTCACCTAGTGTGTTGTATCCTACTGGGGCAAAGGTGGGGTATACACACACACACATACACACTTACTATTCTCTTTTTTCCTCTTGAACATACTAATTACTTTTTTCCTTGTTTATCCCTTGAAAGACCTTTTATACTACCTTTCCCCCTTTCTCCCTCTCTCTAGATTCTCTCCCGCACTCTCTCTCTGCTATTTTCTCCCCTCTCTTTCTTCTAAACTCCCCTAAAACCTCTTAGTTTACCCCACTCTAGCACCTTTTTTAATTTACATGTTTACTCCTAATTTTTTCTATTCTCCCCTATTTTTCCCTAGTTCTTCCTATATTTTTTCCTAATTCCTCTAATTATTTCCTAATTCTCCCTATTATTTTCATTATTACTAAATTTCTTTACTTTTTAATGTTTTCCTAAATTCTTCCCTATTATTTCCATTATTTCAAATTTCCTAAAAAATTGTTTATAATTTTGTCTTAATATTTCTTTATTTTACTAAAAATTTCCATTATGCTTTCTATTTTCCTAACTTATTCCTACTACACCAAAATTCCTTTGCTTTCCACTAAATGTTCACTTTTATTTCTATGTTTCCTAATTTAAACCTCTTAAAAAAAATTTCCCCCTTTTTTCTAGTTTTCCTAAATATTTTTTCCTATTTCCATCTATTCTCTTCAATTTTAATTAATACTTCTTTAAATTTTCATTTTTTATTTTATCGTTATTTATTTACTTTTTCCTTACTTCACTTTCACTAACTAAACCCCCCTTCTCTCCCTAACCAACTCTCACTCTAATCTTTCCCTAACTAGTACTCCAATATAACCACCACCCCCCCTTTTTTTCTTTCAAATTCTTCCTTTCTAAGTTTATATATTCTTTAGGAAATCCCCCCACCCCTCTTTTTCTTCCTCTAAATTTATTTCTTCCTCCCAGCTACCTCGCTAAGTATATATATTCTTCTTTTAACCTCCCTCTCCCCCTCTTTTCTAGATATTTTTCTCGCCAACCCCCCTCTCTTAGGATATATAAACTCCCCCCTCCTTCCTCTCCCCCTCTATTTATATATTTAGATATTTTTTCCACCCCCTCTCTAATTATATATAAACCCTTCTCTATTTATATATTTTCTCCCTAACCCCCTCTCTAATTAAATATACTTGCCATTCCCCCCCCCTTTTTGTTCCCTCCTTTTCACTAGTTATATATTCTTCTTTTTCCTTAAAACTCCTCGAAAATTTAATTTGCTCTGTTAACTAAGTACAATTAATTTTTACATTTATCCACTTAACCTCTTATTGCTCTACACTTATAGCATGGAAAGTTGCTAGGGATTGATTGCTTTTTGCTCTCCTATTTTTTGCATGGTTAAAACCTTAACTTTGTTAAGAATAATAATGTTAATTAGCTCTTAGGCTTGTATTTTTTTTTATTTTTTTAATTCCTTATAAGTAAATCCATTCATGGTTCTCTTTTTTACCAATTGTTTAGCCACCACGGGTATTTTTAAGTTTCTACTAAACTTAAAGTGTTAGTCATTTCATAAAATCTTGTAAGCACATTAACCCCCCCCTTTTTTAGGTCTTTTTCTAACACCTTAATCATGGTTGTGTGGGTCTTTGGTAAAAGCGATAACAAGTTGGGGCACACAAGCATTACATGTCTACCCACTAGAAGCTATATTGTTGTCACACTTAGTTTCTCTTGGATGGTGGCAGGTAAGTGGACCCCGACCTTGCATCCCAGACTATCGGATGGATTCGACACTTTTTTACCAGTTGTACTCATGAGAATCCATATGTTAATATATATAAAAAAGTTTTGTTCCACCTATATCTGAGCATCGTGTGCTGTGTTGTTTATAGGTTTCTATTTTTTAAACACACAAACACCTAAACCTTGTTAACCTTTGGCCAGGTTAACCATGGGACATGTTGATAACCCTTGGCTAGGCTACTACATTTCCTATGCCATGTGCCACATTGCTCGTTAAAACACTTATCGGGTTAGGCAAGAATGCTAGTTTTTTGCGTAACTCAAAACGGTTTCACCTTTCCAATTTGATGAATATTAGCTCACATCGTTAATATGTATACAAGAATACTGGGATGATTTCCTATTGATGCTTGGATTCAAGGATGACATTTGTTCCCCTCCGGCCCAAGGCATCCAGACTATACTTGCATGTTTTCTAAACAATGGATTTCATCAGAAATTGATCAAATTCGAGGAAGAGGCAAAAGGAAAGGACACACCTTTAGCTATCGGCAATGCTTCCATTAATGACTGGTTGCAACTACTCTTAATATTCTGAAAGGATCCCCACACTGCTAATGCGGCATTTGATTCTTTTCTTCGATGTCTCATTGATGTCAATGCTTTCAATGAGCAAGATTTAGAGTTTTACCACAAGGCTCTTGTCCGGCCATTGTGAACAAACTCCTACTGGTAAATAACTTACCCTTGATTCCCTTGCCTACCCAAATTTCCTGCATTCCCCTGAACCCTGTGGTTGATGTTAATGGACTTGATCCAACTCAAAAAGAAGCCCTGGCAAGCCTCTAACCCAAGACTTTGCCTCCTCTGAAAATTCTTTTGACAACCCTCTTGCAGAGTTTCTTCATTCCTCTTCTTCTCCCTAGGCAACTCAAGTTGGATTCTGGTGGTCTTATCCACAAACTCTAGGCTTTCTAGACCATCAACCACCGTGCTCCCTTCACCCTTGATTCACTCATTACATTATGTAGTCTATCATCTGATGCAGTTGACCAATGCAAGGTATCTATCTGGCAAGGCAAGCATTTCCTCTCAGCTAACCTCAATTTTACCATCCCTTTGTTTTCCCTCCAAACGTTTAACAGTCCAAATGTTCAAGCCATGGTGTCTACTTCTGTTTTTGTGGAAAGGAAAATCTCCAAAAGGTTTATCCATGTTTGTTTTTCCTCAAAAGTTTTTGAGTTTATTACACCCAGATGGGTATTTTTGGAAGTCATTAAAAGTTTTGATCCCGCTAAGGTATATATGTTTGAAAATATTGGCTTTGCATGGTCCTATACTCCAAATATCTCAAAATGGTTTTATCATCCCCTATGTACACATTTACCACTTCTCAAAGCACTTCATGCATATGTTGACAAAGCAAACGCTTTGCACCCTTTTTAAATGATGGATTCCTAGAGGAGTCAAAGTGCTTACTACAAACATATCTATTTGTCATCATCCAAAGATTAAAGAATTTTTATCTAAAGGTCTGAATCATATCCCCCCACTCCCGCCTAACCCTTTCATAGCAATTGAAGAACTATTTAAAGCATGGTCTAAGGTATGTAAGATATTGAATATCATATCTAGCACCCATTATAAAGACAAAATTAAACTGATATGTCTTAAGATTATTGATAAACGGTGTCCAAATTGGAATGCTTCCCAACCATGGTATAAAGATAAACGCATAATGGATGAAATCCAATATCTCACCACACATTTGTTTGTAGTAGGATTGGATAAATCACCACAAACACCTACGTTCATATGCAAAAGGTTATGCCAACTACTAGCTATTGGTAGGATATTTGGGAATGAATTTGAGGCTACTTGTTTGAATGAGGATAACATTACAGTATGTATTAAAGAAAGACTAAGATCATTTGAATTAGGGGAGACTGATATTTTAACTTTACATTATCTTATGTGTAGCTATAAATGTCACAAAAAGAAATTTTGATGGATTAATAATGCACATGTGTTTTCTCACATATTACTGCGATTATTAACTCTAGCCTTGCAAGTATAATTGATGGACTCAAAGAAGTGGTTGCCGATATACACAATGATGCATGGAAATTCTGTTATAAGAAGATTAATACTTTTTGGATGATGAATAGCTCTTGTGACTTCTTGATTAATCTTCCTTCATCCATTTTTTCCATGCACACCTTTGACATTACTCCTTGCTATGAAGCCATTCCACATACGGGGGAGGATAGCTTGATGTTTTCCTTGAAATTTCACTTGGACTTACTTTGTAAAAAAGGATATTCAGGGTTTAAAACACATAATCATAGTTTGGTGCTTACAAAGATTAAAAAACCCAATGTTTCATTTGACAAGTTTTTAGAACTTAATCTCTATGTTTTGACTAATGCGTTTGTGAAAATTGGTGAGAATATTGCTAAACAGGTTATTGGAATACCCATGAGGTACTCTTGTTCACCCTCATGGTGCAATTTACATCTCAAATTCGAAATTGCTTTTATAAAAAAACTTGTGTGCCTTACTTTATGGGATGTGGCAGAAGACTTTTTATACTCTTTTAGATACATAGATGATCTTAAGTTTTGCAATAACAAGTTTATTTTGAGGTGCCTTGATCCATCTCAAAAAAGATCACCCAATAACCCATGGTGGATTTATCCTCTTAACATCATTTCCTTAAAACCTACTTCAAATTGGATTGGGTCTACTACTCATGGTACTACTTTTCTCAATACTACGTTCATATTACAAAAACCTTTTATTGAAAATTATATATCATTAATTGCAAGGAAGAAAGACAAGCTACCTGTCCCCAATGTTGCCTTCATTCATCTTCATAGCAACAGACCCAAGAATAACTGCTATAAATTTTGTTTATCTCAAGTTATTCCCATCATATATGTTGCATCCAACCATGAGATGGCTTGGCTGAGGACTTGACTAAACTCATAAAACTATTTGGCAACAATGGGTTTCTCCAACAGAAGATTAAAAGTCTAATTACTAAATTCATATATTAGCCTTAACTTTCTTGGTTGTCGTATCAATACATCTTCCCTACTAACACTTCTTGGTGGGGGGTAGGATACCTTATGATGGGTGTCCTATCCCCTATCGTATGGTGTCCCTCTGGGTCAGGGTGGCTACACACACACACACACACACACACACACACACACAGAGGTGTCCCTCTGGGTCAGGCTGGGTACACACACACACACACACACTTCCTATATTTCTCTCCCCTTTACATTCCACTTCCCCTTTTACACACACAACACACACACACACACACTTACTAACCCTCTTTTTTCCTTTTTTCCCCCCAAAATTAACTTCCTCATCCCATACGTTATTTTTTAATAATTCTTTATAATCATCCTCTATTTTTTCACTAATATTGGTTTCTTTCCCCTCTCCCCTATCCTTCCCCCCAAAAATAACTCCCTTATCTCATACTTACCTTTTTAAAAATTTCCCTAATAAAATTTTTGGGGTTTCCCCCCCTTTGTTTCCCCTTTAAATTTTAAATTTATTGCTTATGTTTTTTGTGTTTTAATTTTTTTCTTTACTTTCTTTATTATTTTT
Organism: Dipteris shenzhenensis; assembly: GCF_047967505.1. Lineage (NCBI taxonomy): Eukaryota > Viridiplantae > Streptophyta > Polypodiopsida > Gleicheniales > Dipteridaceae > Dipteris > Dipteris shenzhenensis. The sequence continues at coordinate 63,640,004 of NC_141596.1, forward strand.
TGACCTATCCTACTTTCTATATACTTGCTCTTAATTTTTGGTTTTTTGACTAAAGTTCTCCTACCTTACCTCATGGGTATCTAAGCCTATTAGAGTTGACTAATCCTACCTATAGTAAAAGAACCCCTCCCTTCACTCTCTACCAGCCCTCGTTTTCAAATCTGTCACACCTAGCCTACCCGCCTTCCCAAAAAAAAGAATCTACGGACTACCCAAGTCACCCAACTATAGTCGCTGACTACCCAACTAACCGACTGTGTATAGTAGCCCTGCCTATATAATAGAGGCTACACCTCATCCATTCTCCAACTAAGTCCCCCGCTCGACATACTGTGAGCCTCTACTCCTCCCAACCACTGCGCCTTTACTCCTGTAGCCCTGCGCCACTGCGGACTGTGCTCTAGAGTTGCCGCGATGTAGTACTTGGCAGCATAGGTTCCCTGGTGATCGGTCCCTGTGATGCATGCCTTGCTTAGTACTGTGACTGCTGACCTCGCCGCATCCCTTATACCTCCATAGTCACTTTACTGTCAACTCTGATTCACATGAGTTGGCATGACCCTCCATGGACTCTCAAGTACAGCCCTTTTTTTTCTTTCAAAGTCTTCCTTCCCAAGTTTATATATTCTTTAGGAAATCCACCCCCCCTCTTTTTCTTCCTCTAAATTTATTTCTTCCTCCCAGCCCCCTCGCTAAGTACATATATTCTTCTTTTAATCCCCCTCTCCCCCTCTTTTCTAGATATTTTTCTCCCCAACCCCCCTCTCTAAGGATATATAAACTCCCCCCTCCTTCCTCTCCCCCTCTATTTATATATTTAGATATTTTTCCCAACCCCCTCTCTAATTATATACAAACCCTCCTCTATTTATATATTTTCTCCCTAACCCCCTCTCTAATTAAATATACTTGCCATTCCCCCCCCCTTTTTTTCCCCTCCTTTTCACTAGTTATATATTCTTCTTTTTCCTTAAAACTCCTCAAAAATTTAATTTGCTTCATTAACTAATTACAAATTAATGTTTGCATTTATCCACTTAACCTCTTAATGTCCTACACTTATAGCATGGAAATTTTATTGCTTTTTTCTCTCTTATTTTTTGCATGGTTAAAACTTTAACTTTGTTTAGAATAAATAATGTTAATTAGCTCTTAGACTTGTATTTAAAAAAAAACTTCATTTAATTTCTTATAAGTAAATCCATTCATGGTTCTCTTTTTTACCAATTGTTTAGCCATGGGTATTTTTAAGTTTCTACTAAACTTAAAGTTTAGTTCGTCATTTCATAAAATCTTGTAAGCACATTTAAAAATAAAATAAAACCCCCCTTTTTTAAGGTCTTTTTCTAACACCTTAATCTTAATATTCTGAATCTGGATGGTTGTGTGGGTCTTGGTAAAAGTGATAACAAGCCGGGGCACACAGGCATTACATGTCAACACACTAGGCAAAGCCACGGATAGAGTTCTCTTGGTGTTTGAGTCAGCCTCTCACCCTTGAATGTTGAGTGGACCATCACTTTTCAAAAGACGAGGCACTGCAACTTAAAAAGCATGTGGATCTTGAGAGCTCAACAACACTCTTTGATCGTATACATGGCTCCTACCCTTCCAAATTATAGGATAGGGACTTGATACTAGTGGCCTTACCTTTGGAACTCACTTAGCACCTCACCAATATTTGACTTTTGGGACAAGGTTTCTTTCAAGTGGCCTTTGACACTATTGGAGCCACGAACATAGTGCTGAAGGCTATCTTGGTCCTAGGAACATTTTTCTCAAGCTCTTCTTTCTTGGTTTTGTCCCTGTAGAGGAGGATAAGTAGAAGACTTCTCTCTTCATCAAATTCCTCAATCTACCCTAGGTATATCATCGGCTCTTTGCCATGATTGGAGCCACCTTTGAACTCCCCCCCTTCTTGATTTACCCTCGTGACTTTCAGTTCTCCTGACTTACCTCATTTTGCTCTTGACCCAGTTGGGGTTGAGCCTAGGGATGATTTTCCTTCACTTTTTATTCTAGACCCTAGCCTCCCATCTCAAGAGCCCCCTTACACATCAGCTCTTTAGTCTTGATTTCTTGATTGTGGAAAGAGTATGGCTGTATCGGGGACTTTATAGACTCTAGAGCTATACTTGGTCTAAAGGAACTCCTTTCCTCCTCTGGCTAATATTGGTGAGGAGGAATTTGTGTCTTCTTTTATTGGTGACATGGTTCTCGGTGTTCCTATTGATAGAGTGTCACCTTCAACAGTGTGGGAGTGCTTTCCCCTATGGACTGCCCTCCTCTACAACATTATTGTAGGAGACCTCATGTTTTGAAGGGAAGTGTTTTTGCTGCATGGTTAGGTAGGGTCTTCCACATGTCTTTGTCACAACGACGATGAGGATTGTCAACTAGAACATTCAAGGCCTTAGTGGTGTGCCTCATGTCTGCCAAAGATAGATGATGTGTAAAATTAGTTTCACTGGGGGTCCTATTGATATACTTTTTATCACAAACACGAGTAGCAATTTCAAAAGGTAGGTATACTCTCTCATCTCTAGATTTGGGCACCAGAGGAGGAACATGCATTTCAGTTTTAGATTCTTTTGTTCTCTTGCAGTGGGATACGATATCATTTCGCCCTCTAGGTCAAAGTGGAATTTATTGTTAATTGGAGAGATAAGGTTGGTCTTCTCAACCGGTATGCACCCAATAATAGAGGGGATGGTGTTCTTTTTTAGAAGGAACTTCTTTCTTGGGCCTCTATAGCAAATGCATGGATAATTAGAGGTGACTTTAACATGGTGGAGTTTCCCTCAGACAAGCAAGGGGAAGAGAAGGCGACCTTGATTCACTTGAGAGAGCAACTTAGGATGCCTTTCTTTTTTTGATTTAGTGTTAAAGATCTTGTTTTGATGATGATCTTCACACTCAACATAGTTACTCTTATTTTGTGGTCACATAAGAGACCATAGATGCCCATACATGCATGTATTGATAGATTCTATGTTGATGATTGGGCTTTGCATAGAGGTGGCTCGATATGAATTTCACTAAGGGTTTCCACCTTAGATCACCTCCCAATTTTTAATCCTTGAGTCTCATTCTAGAGACGTTCTACTTGTATTAACATTTTGGACACCTTTTATGCATAAGAGAACCTCACAGAGGCGATTTTACAGATCAATCTTTCTCATATGCCATCTTCTTGAATGTGCTAGTAGGCCTTTTTGAGATTAGTGATTTTTATCATTCAATTGCTAGTACTGGGAGATAGGAGATTCTCAGATAGGAAGTTGGATCTCCACAAATAGTTGGTAGCCTTATAACAGAAGAAGAAAAATGGCCCATAGATGCTTGGATTCCACAGCACTTTGCTACAGTAAGGGCTTGTCGGCATATACTTTTAGATTAAAGAGCACAGTATGCCATTCATGCACGTGAGTCATTTTGGACTCAAGTGGGAGGTAGAGTCAATAAACACTTCTTCTCTACTCTAAGCCCAAGACATAGTAAAGAAAGTCTCTCACGGATTGTTGATCCAAATGGGGTATTACAGTCAGATCCTAAAGTTCTCTTGCATATAGCCATTGAGTTTTATGCCTCCCTTTTATTAACAGATCCATACACACTTACAAAGATGATGCAAGTCATGCTATATGATAGTGTATTCCCATATTGGTGAAAAAAACTCACTTGATACATTTTTCACCAATATGAAAGGATTGCACTTCTTGCCTTCATGAGGGCAAATTGCTCGGGCTCAGATGGACTTATACCCTCCTTTTTTATTATTTTTTGGAAATTGGGGACCATATCAGCTCATTCCTATAGGGCATTTGGGACTCTAGTATCATACATGATCCACTTACAGAGGGTCTCATTCATCTTAGCAACAACAATAGTTCCTCCCTATAGTACTTTGTAACAAGGTTTTCTTAGGGACAGTGGACTAGCACAATTCACAATGCATAGTACCGAGGCTTGTGCCTTGAAAGGATCCCAAGAGTCTTGGTTTCAAAGCCTAAGGCTTGGATAGCTATCAATTTCTACCCTTGCCAACATCTCCTCATCACCTTATCTACAAACGTGGCTTGAAAGCCACATCAACATCACCTACCATATGTTAATAGAAAATGGCACAAACTCCACATCATCATCATCACAATAGGAACCCCCACTTAATAAATGGATGTTAATTAATTTATTTGCTTGGGGCGGGGGGGGAGAGGGGCTGTGTAAAACTACAAATTCCATAGTGTTCCAAATTGTTTTCCTCACCACCTTTCGCTAACTATAAAGGGGGAGTGAGGCAAATAGTATTGGAGAGCTTCGAATTCATTTTTGTGTTTGTAGCCCCTAGTATCCATGGAATGATAATGCGACTCTTCCAACTCAGGGTCCTCGTTGATCGCACCGACAGCTCTCATGATTCGGTCGTTTACAAGAAAGTACCAAGCAATGAATGGGTCTTGCTGCAGGAAAGGGGGTAGAGCCAAGCATTGAAGGGGGCTATGAAAGCCTCTCAAGGCAAGCAGGAACAGAAGGGAAAGAAGGGAGGGAGAGAGAGGGGGAGGCGGGGGTGGAAGGGGGCTGAGGGAGGAGGTAGAGAGGCCGAGGAAGTGGGAGGATGGAGCAGATATTCATGAAAGGGCAATTGATTAGGGAGATTAACATTAGGTTAATTGCAAAAAGGGGGGCAAAGGGTGTGAGTAGTTAATTAATTAATTGTTTAGGACGTATGAGTGCAATAGGAGGGGATATCATCCTAATATCTACCACATCTAACAACCTTCCATGTCACTTGCATACATCTAGCATAATTCACCCTTGTAATTTTTATAATACTTTGTAAAAGTATAACTCTTGTAAGAGCTCCAATTACTATTTTTGATAGTTTTGACCATATCTTGATTGGTTCGAATTAGATTTCAATTTTTTCTTCACCACCAACTCACACACATTGAAACTTTTCACAATGTTTAGAACATCAAAGGCAATGTTTATGCAATGTATGCACACTTTTACAAGGATGTTCTCACAGGGTAAAATTTACTCAAACTTTTGGCATTAAAAGACATGAAGATAATTATGTGCAACAATTTTGCAACAAGACAATTCATGCATATGTGATCTTTGTCTACATATCATTTCAACTTCAATTCAATGAACTTTGTGCAAAAAAAGAACTGGTTTCAATAAATTATGCAATTCCATCTAGATTTGAAATCATTTTTGACAATCCAATTATAATTTCATCAAAAATAGATGAAATTAATTAAGGACAAATCAACATCAACATGAGATAGATGAACATCAATATAAGGACCAGACAGGTCAACATCAACACAAGTGTACTCAGGCAAGTACCAATAGGTTTATATTTTTAACCAAGAAGAGCTTATCATTAAAGAGACCATTCAATTTTCAAAAACATATTAAAAAAGCCTTGCCGTTAGCAAGCATATTTACTTGATAAATCAAATGTTTATCAAACAACTATAACATCAAGAAGATCATTGTCAAAAAGACTATCAACAAAATTGTGGGGAACTTTTTGATTAAAAGACTCCTCATAAGCTTATACAAATTGGAATGACTCAAAACTTAGGTAGTTCTGACAAATATCCAGTATAAGCAAGAAGTTAGTCAATTTTCTCTAAAGGATAAGTCTCAATTAGTGTGAGAATGTACATCTTCATGGGTGAACCTCCAAAGTATTTAGATAATCCTCGATCAGAGAGCACCATCCCTTCACAAGTGAGCATATTTTGTAAAAGAGTGGGTAAGGCTCATGATTTTGATAAGACTTCAATACAAAGCAACATTGAATCATGTAAGCTTCTTTGCTAGTATTGACTGAAGGTAGAAACCAAAAGGATATCTCTTGAGGTACCATTATAAGGACAGACTTGAAGAAGGTAACTATTGATCATTAAACAATGGCCTTGGGAGCAAATATCTGCATCAAGGAAAAGAGGATCGCTCTTTTTTTGTAGTTGCCCACTATCTGATCAGGTATGTGATCAAAATGATATATTTGCTCTAGGTAACACTAATTACCCATCAAATCCCAATGCGCCTATCCATTCTATAGGTGAGAAGAGAAGACTGTAAACAAAGGCACATAGAGGATTCATACCTCTAGTTTAAATATATTTTGACCTTTAAGTTAAATGAATCAGTTGTACAATACATTTTTACCTCTATTTAAAATATATATTTTGGCCTCTAGTATGGTACAGCTGATTCAAATGAATCAACATTGTCATAGCCATCACCATCAACACTCAAAAAGCAACAATACTTGTGGACCTTTAAGTGCATATCTCAAGCCTTACAATGTCCAAGATTTTGTCGGCATCTCTAGAATTTGTTCATTGGTCACAATCAAGAAGTTGCAGTGCAAGAGCTCCTCCTCACCCCCTACTACTCCCCCCCCCCCATTGTGTTGCATGTCCCTTCGCCTTGTTGCCTCCCCCTAACCTATTTCCTATCCCTCACCCTGCTGCCTCTCCCTCCACTATGTTGCCTCCCCTTACCATGTTGCCTCTTCCTCACTCTACTGCTGCCTCCCACCCCTCCCATCTCATTTCCGCACGCCCCTCAACCTGCCTCCTTCTTTGCCTCTTCCCAACCTTCCTACTCCTAGCTCCCTTTCCCACCCCCTTCTTCCACTTTTCCCCTCAATGAGGATTACCAAAAAGCGAGCGGAGAAAAGCGAGTAGCCCCAAATAAGCAAGCAAGATGGTTTCAACCAAGTGAGAACCTCATCCAGCATCTTATTCCTCTCAATATCATTGGAACAATTGATGTGATCATAAAAAAATGAAACATATTCCAACAATGAAGGCATGCCTGAAACTCACAATTAACTTCTCTTTCATCCCCATACTATCACATTTGAGTCGTTGTGGAGAGGTAGAGACACAACAATACATAAAATTTGCGATAAAAAAAGAAAACACTACTCAGATTTGAACATCCACACAGCAAGATAATGATCGATCACAAGGTAGAATATATGACTGAAAATATGTAAACATGATCATGTGCTACATATACATATCATGTCTTTTATGCTTGCAGAAGATCGTCCATACATTCGATCCAAAAACATGGAAACAGAACCAACTATGTCAAAAGAAAAAAAACACATTTTCATCATAAGGATTAATTTTGCTTAGTGAAAATACCTATGTAATCTGGACAATACCATGCTTTAAAAAACTTAGGGAGCCAAAAAAGGATTTTAGCCCTCCATACTTCTATTATGACCAATGTCTGAATGATAGTTCTATCGAAACTAGAAATGAATGCATCTAAACCACTATGTTGATTGCTCATCCAGTATCCTATAGACTATTATGTTAAACTTAATACGTGACCACAAACTCAAGCATAAAAAGAGCATGATCCAAGTGAAATAATTGGCAAAGACACTCTGTAACTAGTATCCTGCTGCATCTAACAAAAAATATGCACCAGGCATTAACAAGCTTCTATTTCCACCCCTATAAGCAAACTCGTATGAAAAACTTTAAGGAAAACATTGCACTTAATGCATCAATTAAGCCAATGACCACTCATCAGGCACAATCGAACACAAGGAAAGTCTAGTCAAGCAAGTTAAAGCAAAAAACCAAATATCTATTCGGATCTATGCCGTGGTGTATCCGCCAACCATGAGTAGCAAAAGAACCTATGAAAAAAGCAAAATAGGGATTATGCCACTCTACCATGATCACTTCCATGCTACAAATAAGGGAATACATAGTCGTTTTAGGGTACTTTTAGGGTTCATTACCAACCACTAAAAAGAGAGCCAATGCTATCTATTTGTATACATAAAATCTTTATGAACATTATCATGTTCAATATAAGGATAGGAGCCAGCTCAATGGGTAGTCTTAAACAAATATAAATACTATTCGAATTTTAATCTTATGCAAAAGCTTTTTTTTAAACACAAAGTAAAACTTGATTATACATATAGATGGGAATTAGGTCACCATTGTAAGTATGTATTTAGTAATTAAGTTGAAAATATTCCCTTAGAAAAGTGTCATAGCTCAATGAACATAGTACCCATATTATATATCCAAAATTTACAAGATCTCATTCATACCATTAGAATGTTTTCATCACTTGTCATAAGGACTAACCTCAATTGGCATTATGTATTTGGGTCAGAATAGTTTTTAGTATAGGATATAATGGAGCAATACATTTATGTAATATCTAGTGATCATAGTTTCTAATATAGGATAAAATGGAGCATAAAGTAATGTTGTCATTCAAAAATGATAATATATACCTTCTTTGACCATATACAAGTATCATGCATTCATAAAAAAAGTTAGTCATAAACTGCAATATAATGTGCCCATAATGCATGTACATTAAATCTTCACATGTTAGAATGTGAGAAAGGAATTATTTAACTATGAAATCAGGGATCAATGTAGGAAATGGTCTTCTATGCACACATGTATGCTAAGGGTCCATCTAATACAATATTGGAAATTGATGTGAGTATAAGTGTATGCATCCATCGGTAATGTATATGAGTGTATGCATCCATTTGTGATGTATATTGTTGTACTAATCCATGGTGCTTTACGGCTTGAGTTGTTTGTAGTGCAATTAATCACAACAATGTTGTATTTTTTAAAAGAAATATGCCATAAAAATTTCATGCTGCGAAACACATACAAAAAAATGGCATTTGTAGCATTAATCCAAGCATTTTCTGTAAGCAATCTCCATCCCTCCCTTTCCTGCTTACTCTTTTGGCCACCTCCACCCTCTTGTTGCCCTTCAAGACTGCCTCTTGCCTCCTCGCCTCCTTGCTTCCTCACCTCCTTGCTTCTTTGCCTTCTCACCTCCTTGCATCATGCTTGTTGCTGGATTTTCCAAGGCCATCCCTCCCCTCATTGGCCAGCTCCTCTACTCCTCACGTCATCCTTTCCCTCATTTTGGTGTCTCCAATGAATAGCTTGGGGGTCTTGTTTTTGGAGGGGGGAAGCATAAGAATGGCAGCACATTAATGCACTGTCATTTTTTGTGCTTTTGCCACCCAAAAACAAGACCTGCAAAGCCCTTGCTTAAGCTTAAATGAGCCTCTTGATTTTGGGCGTGTTAAGCCATTTTCGACCATTATACCCCCAAAATCAAGAGGCTCATTCAAGCTTAAGCAAGGGCTTTGCAAGCATTGCAAGTCCAATAAATGAAATCAATCAGGAGGCTCATTCAAGCTTAAGCAAGGGCTTTGCAAGCATTGCAAGTCCAATAAATGAAATCAGGAATTGGCAAACTCGATTTGGGAATGGTCAGAAATACATTGTCTTTGAATAATGCCTTGGATCATGGGATGGGGTCCCATGAATCTACTACCTGTGATGACAAATGGTTCTGCCCTCTCGACTAAAGGTGACATGTTAGTAGTAAAAGGATAGCCCTCATGGAATCTCTAAGGGGTCTTGATTTTGGCCATGATTTGCACATTCTAGCACTTGAGCCATACATCAATTTCCAACACTTGAGGCATATAGTGGCTTTGCCCACGCAACGTTTCCAGCTGCAATCCAAGCATCAAGCAATCTCATATTCTGTATCTAGAGACATCATGAGAGGTAGAGCCTCTTTTTAGTAGTCTCACTAGCAATATGTATTGAAAAAAAAATGTGTTCAATTATTATATTCTTCCTTGCTATATGAATGCTCTTAATGCATCCAAATTGTAGAACTACTTCAATACTACTTCTTAGTTATATTGTATAATAACCTCCATATGTATGCTCGTGAGACAACAAAAAAGAGACCTGGCAACCCAAAAATGACAACGCATTGACACGCTACCATTTTTGGGATACCAGGCCTCTTTTTTAATGTCTCATGAACATAAGAACAAGCACTTGTGTTCCTTACCTTTCTTTCCAATGGGGGTCTTGATTTTGGGGGGTGTATGCCAAAAATTGATAAACAACATTATTTGATGCATATAGTTTTATTAAATAGATAAAATAAGCATGAAAACATCTAAATTGGCTCTTGCCATTCGATTTGATGTATGACATGATCCCATTTGGATTTGTAATTCCAAAGATACGGGGTCTTACTTTTAGGGCTTGAATGCCTGAAATAGGCAGTGCATTAATGCGCTGCCTATTTCATACATTTAGGCCTCAAAAGTAGGACCCCATGTAGGACCAAATGAGGTCCTACTTTTGAGGCCTAAATGCATGAAATAGGCAGCACATTAACAAGCTACCTATTTCAAGAATTCAGGCCCTAAAAGTAGGACCTCGTATCTTTGGACTTACAAGTCCTAATGGGATCATGTCCTATATCAAATCGAACGATAAGAGCCAATTTAGATGGTTTTCATGCCTATTTTCTCCATCAACCAAAACTGTATGCATGAATATATCCATCAAGATATGCATCAATATATGCATCAATATATACATATGTATGTATGTATGTATATATATATATATATATATATATACATACATACATACATACATGTGTGTGTGTGTGTGTGTGTGTGTGTGTGTGTGTATACACACACACACACACACACACATATATATACACATATAGATATATATGTATGTATATACATACATATATACATACATACATACATCAAAATTAGGACCCCATTGGTTGCCTATTTCATGCATTTTGTTGTCTCATGAGCATAAGAACAAGCACTTGTGTTCCTTACCTTTCTTTGCAATGGGGGTCTTGATTTTGGGGGGGGTATGCTAAAAATTGATGAACAACATTATTTGATGAATATAGTTTTAGTTGATGGAGAAAATGGACATGAAAACCATCTAAATTGGATCTTGCCATTTGATTTGATATATGACATGACCCCATTCAAATATGCAAGTCCAAAGATATGGGGTCCTACTTTTAGGGTCCTACTTTTAGGGCCTGAATGCCTGAAATAGGCAACGCGTTAACGCACTGCCTATTTTATGCATTTAGGCCTCAAAAGTAGGACCCCGTATCTTTGGACTTACAAATCCAAATGAGGTCATGTCATATATCAAATCAAATGGCAAGAGCCAATTTAGATGATTTTCATGTCCATTTTCTCCATATATAAAAATTGTATGCATCAATATATACATATATGCATCAACATATACATACATACATATATATATATATATATATGTATGTATGTATGTATGTATGTATGTATGTATGTATGTATGTATGTATGTATGTATGTTTGTATGTATGTATGTATGTATGTATGCATGTATGTATGTATGTATGTATGTACATGCATATATATACATACATACATACATACAAACATCAAAAGTAAGATCCCATTAGTTTCCCATGTCATGAGTTTTGTTGTCTCATGAGCATAAGAACAAGCACTTGTGTTCTTTACCTTTCTTTGCAATGGGGGTCTTGATTTTGGGGGGGTATGCCAAAAATTGATCAACAACATTATTTGATGAATATATTTTTAGTTGATGGAGAAAATGGACATGAAAACCATCTAAATTGGATCTTGCTGTTCGATTTGATATATGACATGACCCCATTTGGATATGCAAGTCCGAAGATACGGGTACTACTTTTAGGGCCTGAATGCCTGAAATAGGCAGCGTGTTAATGCGCTGTCTATTTCATGCATTTAGGCCTCAAAACTAGGACCCCTTTGTGTTGCCAATGGGGTCCTACTTTTGAGGCCTAAATGCATGAAATAGGTAGCGTGTTAACACGCTAGCTATTTTAGGCATTCAAGCCCTAAAAGTAGGACCCCCTATCTTTAGACTTACAAATCCAAATGGGTTCATGTCATATATCAAATCGAATGACAAAAGCCAACTTAGATGGTTTTCATGTCCATTTTCTCCATATATCAAAATTGTATGCATCAATATATACATGAATATATACATATATGCATCAACATATACACACACACACACACACACACACACACACACACACACACACCTATGTGTGTACTTTTTTGGAAGTAGTATATCCTGGACTTACCGTAAAAGCTAGACCATGACTTTTTTTCAAACATATGCTAGTCTGTGGGGAATTGCTATTGGAGAATATTATTTTTTAATTGCCCATGGGACTTTGCATGGAAATGCACATATAAGGTGAAACATTGCATGAATATGGACCGACTGGGTCGGCCTGAATACGTTGATGGCTATATAAAGCCTCCCACTCAAACCATTGCGATTCACCTTGCAGCTTCGATTCCTAGGGATAATGCATGGTGCTTGGTCGTTTCTCTTTCTTTTTCTCTCGCTCTACGATAGCTTCTGAGCTATATTACCACCAAAGCTCTTGTCCATCCCGTGGTAAGATTGATAACAGGAGAGGCTAGCTGTGTGGACTCGTTGTAAAGGAAAGAAACTGCTGATATAGACTTCCACTAGACCTCTTAGCTCGTATGACCATAAGGACACTCTGATCGACGCTCAGTCCAGGGATGAGACATGGCTCTTATACAATCATTGATCTCTGTCAGTAATTATATTGCCCGTAGACTTATTCGGTATTGAGCGTAACTCTGCACGTAGAGATCGTGCTATTCTCCTTTGCATGGAGAGATGATAATGAGGTGGCTGAACGATCGAATTATGCATCAGTTTATTCCAAAGGCAAGGAGGGATATCGTGGCACAACTAAAGGCCTGAAGGCCACGCACTATGGATGGATAGTTTTCTACAACAGAAGCAAGCCAGGTATACACTGATCGACACCCAAATAAAACCATGCCAAGAACAAGTATTCGGAATGGCAGTCTAACTTGTAAAGCTATGCATGATCGCTTAATCTTGAGAGCTACACAAATACCTCATATATTGGCCAACGGATTCTTCGACGTGAAAGGTGGGTGCGCAAAGATACTCCAAGCATCTACATAGTTGCGCTGCAGAGTCACGGGGAGTACGCAATCACTTTGTGCCCAATCAAACTTTAGTTGGAGCACTCAAGCCTGTAAGAGGTGACTACTATCTCAAATTACATGATATTTGGCACTAATGATAGGGTGGAGCACCATTTATAGCACGATAATAGTGAGTATGATGCAAATATAGCTCTTAAACATCTACCATTTTTATGTGGGTATATACATAAATGAAATTTTCTTGTTTCGATAATGGAAATCAACCAGGGATTCACTTGGATCTTAGACGTGAGTTGGTGGAGACTCAGGAAAGTCATACGCTACTACTGGCCTAAGAGCTTAGCCTTGTTGTCTCTTATTCTAAAGGTATGATGATTTTTTCACTAAGCATATTATTGTCATATTCCTATAGACATGAATCGAGACCACTGGATGTCTATTACTAAATTTTAGTAAATAATAATCTATATGATTAAATCCCTGGTCTCTATAAGATTCTTGTTTATAGCTTCAATAGAGATAAAACTTTCTCCATATCAGACTAGACTAAAGTTTCTTCTATCCTCCATCCTGGGATAATTTATAAAAATATGTTTCAGAAGGTGTGAAGAGCTCACACCGTACACATGGAGCATTTGGATGCCTGTGACTCAAATATTGAGGTGCCACACGGTGCACCACCATCCAAGGTCGATTCAATTTTGCTATATTAGAATAACCTATGATATTGTGACATCGATAACAAGTGGAGCTACGCATTGAAGCCTATAGTCCCACAAATAAGGGGTCTTGTTCTAACTTGTCCTTGTTGTGAATGGATGCAGGTGAGTGGAGCTCCTTCAATATCATCCAATATTTTTTTGAGCAAAATTATATGATCTTTTTCATAAGCTTTCTTGGTAGAGAATATCCTATCACAAATTGTCTTGATTAATAAGTCTAAGATGGATAATGTTTGTCTTGTAATTGTACACACACACCCAGGGGATGGAGAAGGGAGGATAACCCTCGTCTATTGCCATCCATAACATTATCCTATCTTTTTCTGTTTCTTTCTTTGTCCATATGTACTTTCACAGGACTATACTTGGCATGGTGATCTACACAAATTGGGCTATATTGATCCCCTTCCGGCTCCTTCCATTGGGGTCCAAGGATTTTTATCTATTATTTCTAGCAAAGAAATCCATAAATTCATCCAACAACACGACAATGGTTTGCTTTCTATCGATCCAAAGAACCAACAACTACTATTGATCCAGTTAAGTATTTCAGATTGGTGCCGCATCTGGGAACTTTCTGCAAAATCTTCTGACAATGCCCTTTCCACTATACAAAAACTGTCAAAGGTTATTGGTAAAATAATTTCCAATGATGAATCACAATACGAGGAATATAAGAGAAAATCTGATGGGGTAATTAAATCTTTTTACCGCTACAACAATGCGGAGTATCTTTTCAATAATATTGGTGGAAGGAAACGTAACGCCACGGTTACACCTTTTTCCACAAAACTACATTCTCTAATTCCTTTTGACACTTTATCTCAAGAAGAGAGAAATGTCCTTACGCAGGACTTCCCTGCACCGGACACTTTGACTCTTAATATCAAGGATATTTCGGTTAATCCCCTTATCCCAAGAAGGATATTAGAAGATACATTTGCACATCAAGTGGACCATAAATTGTGGTCACTCAATGACTTAAGCATTGCAGCACCCATCACATTTGAAATGTGGTCAGTTTTGGCTGGTATTACTGAGAATATTGATGCTGTTAAAAAAGAATACAAGAACATGGCTATTGAAGGGAAGTCGGCACATACGGACAACATTATCCTACCAGAGCTCTTTGCAATAAATGATTTAGAAGAGTCTTTTTTGCACTTCAAAAGAAGGAATTTTTTGCAGCCACAAGACTTTATTACCTATTAAAAAAGTGCTAGATGTGTGGAATTATATGCGACCCTACTTAAAGTGCAACTGTAACAATATGGGATTACAGTGTCCCAACAAGGTAATGTGGTTTGACCATGCTATATGGTACATACTCAATCATGTACACCAATTTATGCTTGGCAATAGCCTTACAGTCAAAATGTATGCCTTCATACAATGGTGCTCTTCTTTTCTTCAATTTTCAGTTAAGCAAGCCATGATTTTTTTTTCCTACCGGGATTTAGTCAATGAAGGTGTCAAAGCCACAGTGAGTAATCCAGACATTGACCCATTTCAGGGGCTTAATGGAAAAGGGATTAACTTTTTGGTCAGATCTCTGAACCCAAAACGGGCTAGAGTTATGGATGAGAGGCAGCCCAGAAGTTATAGAGGTGGAAACAACTTGACACGTGGTGGGAGACGTGGTGGTGTGCCAAGAAGAGGTGGATTCTGCCCTCCAACAGGCAGAGGCAGAGGGCAACGTGTAGTGGACTCCTATGGGTTCAATAGGGTCAATGATACTGTGAGAAGACAGGATACTATCGATTTCTCCCCTAGTAGATCATCCATGATGGACAGCTGAAGACGTGATAACACAGGATATGATACAGAGGAGGGTAGTAAAAACTCTTCCAAAATATCTCTAATAGAGGATGGGGATCCTATTAAAAGGATTCTATTTTGACACAGGTTCACAGATGTATCTCTTTTTCGGTTCACGGAAGGACGATGTTGGAAAGTATAAGAGAAAATAACTTTTCACACTTCATCCAGGTTCTTTTTGATAACCCATTGCTTGAAGGCATAATTTTGTGGGACTTTTTTCTAAATGCGTGTAATTTTTGCAAAGTGATAGTGGAAAATACTATCTTTGATGAAATCTTGTTGACTTGGAAACTCCACAAAAATCTACTAGGGTACATTTATTCTCCAAAAGATACATTTTGCAATAATACTGAGCTACAATGCTCATGCCACGAATTTACTAAATTTATGATAGGATACTATCGATTTCTCCCCTAGTAGATCATCCATGATGGACAGCTGAAGACGTGATAACACAGGATATGATACAGAGGAGGGTAGTAAAAACTCTTCCAAAATATCTCTAATAGAGGATGGGGATCCTATTAAAAGGATTCTATTTTGACACAGGTTCACAGATGTATCTCTTTTTCGGTTCACGGAAGGAGGATGTTGGAAAGTATAAGAGAAAATAACTTTTCACACTTCATCCAGGTTCTTTTTGATAACCCATTGCTTGAAGGCATAATTTTGAGGGACTTTTTTCTAAATGCATCTAATTTTTGCAAAGTGATAGTGGAAAATACTATCTTTGATGAAATCTTGTTGACTTAGAAACTCCACAAACATCTACTAGGGTACATTTATTCTCCAAAAGATACATTTTGCAATAATACTGAGCTACAATGCTCATGCCACAAATTTACTAAATTTATCGATGAAAAATGGAATCATGTGGTTACTTGTGATTTGAGTATAGTTGATTACGAACCGTTAAGACATGAGCTCAAAAAAGGACTTAACGACATACCGGTTAAAAGGCCTTGTATATGTGATGCTCATAAAGCACTTGAACAGGCCTGGAAAAATTTGTGCCACGTACTTGGCATCTCCCTACGGGCTACTTTAAAATTGTTCAGAAAATTCTCTTATGATTATCTTTGGAACCAATACAGAAAGTTACCCAACCATAAGAAATTTATGAAAGATGTATGGGGTGATAAATATTTTTGGGAAAATCTTAGAACTCTCAAAGACCATTTTTTCATGCATGGTATTGACAAGGCTTCTAATAACATTGCATTGGTATGTCAGAAATTTGCTCAGGACTCGGCCTTCGAAAGACTTAATGATGGAGATTTCGAATTAGAAAATAGATTAAATATTGAAGTGAAAATTGAAACCGAACTCCAAGCATTTTCTGTAACACCTCTATCCACTAAATTACCATTTATTATGGGTATATACAAAGCCCATAAGAACACCTTTAGATCGATTACCAATGCTGCTGGGTGCATTTATGATGAAATTGGACTTATCAATACATGCATATTAAAAACATGCGTTTCACAACTTAAAAGTAAATGCGCTAAAATGCAACATGAGCTTTTTCTCAGAGGTGGAGTCAATTGTTCTTGTTGGTGGGGGATTGAATCCCTCTATGATTACACTCTAAATCTTCCCGACAAAATATTTAGTATTTTTTCAGCTGACATAGCACAATGCTATGAAAACATTCCTCTAGAAGGCGAACTTGGTCTAGTTAACATCATAAGGAAGGTAATCATTATGACATTCAAGGATATAAGCTTCAACTTTATCTCTTTTTGAAAAAAGCCTCACTCTCCAATTGAAGGTATATGGACTTTGATAGGTGGATTTGAGCTAAACTATGATATGGAGGCGGTCATTACAATTAATTCATGGCTCATTTCCAACATGTACGTTCAACTTAACAACATGACCTGGAGGCAAAAGAAGGGAATTCCTATGGGCTTATCTTGCTCACCCATTTGGTGCAATCTTTACCTATTGTACTTTGAATACAAATTCTACATCAATTTGGCCAGACAAGGCAGATGGAATATTTTAAAATGGTTTCAATATCCCTTTAGATACATTGATGACATTTGCCTGGTCAATATACCTAACCCTATGATATTCTGTTCCATTGGGGATTATTGTATTTATCCTCTTGAGTTCGTGGAGATTATTGCTGAAACCACAAGTTTTTGTCGATTGGAGAATGGTTGTATAATTGGAACTAGTGCTAAGTTTCTTAGCACAAAAGTCATTATCACATCAATACATGATGGAGCCTTTGTCATCTTAAAATATGACAAAAAGGATTCCCTCCCTTTTAAGGTTTCAAGATTCATCAAGGTGGATAGCAATAGACCATCTAAACTTTGCTATATGGCTATATGCTCTCAGATTATGCCTATCATTTACATTTGCAACAATGACAAACAGGCGGCTTATTTTATTCGTAAACTTTTCAGATACTTTTCTGAAAATGGTTGTAATAGCTTAAGACTTAGGAGGGTTGTTTCTAACTTCCTTAACAGTAATTTCCCTGGGACGTTAATCAATTCTCGTGATCTAATAAAAATTATTTGATATCACTCAAAACGATGCTCTAAAACTATTATTTGTCTAAGTTCTTTTCAAAAGGTGGTCACGTTGACCCCTCTGTACGAGGAGCATGGCGACCCTCATTTGTAACTTTCTCTTGGGAGATTTCCATAGCATTTTTGATCAAGATTGAGGATCTAATAAAATTGGCATAAATTCTACTTTTTCAATTCAAAATTTGATTAGGGATTATAATTGACTTTCTCATAATTTGGTGTTCCTGAAACATTGATCAAACACTCCTGATCTAATCTTGGCTTGTTTGGATGTCTTTTAGTCCTAAAGGTGGGCACCATGATCCCCTCCCTACGAGGGGACATGGTGACCCTCGTAGGGTGTGGGTTTGTGATTGTGCGGGCGGACGGTTGGGCGCGCGCACACACACACACACACACACCTATGTGTGTACTTTTTTGGAATTAGTATATCCTGGACTTACCGTAAAAGCTAGACCATGACTTTTTTTCAAACATATGCTAGTCTATGGGGAATTGCTATTGGAGAATATTATTTTTTAATTGCCCATGGGACTTTGCATGGAAATGCACATATAAGGTAAAACGTTGCATGAATATGGACCGACTGGGTCGGCCTGAATATGTTGATGGCTATATAAAGCCTCCCACTCAAACCATTGCGATTCACCTTGCAGCTTCGATTCCCAGGGATAATTCATGGTGCTTGGTCGTTTCTCTTTCTTTTTCTCTCGCTCTACGATAGCTTCTGAGCTATATTACCGCCAAAGCTCTTGTCCATCCCATGGTAAGATTGATAACAGGAGCGGCTAGCTGTGTGGACTCATTGTAAAGGAAAGAAACTGCTGATATAGACTTCCACTAGACCTCTTAGCTCGTATGACCGTAAGGAGACTCTGATCGACGCTCAGTCCAGGGATGAGACACGGCTCTTATACAATCATTGATCTCTGTCAGTAATTATATTGCCCGTAGACTTATTCGGTATTGAGCGTAACTCTGCACATAGAGATCGTGCTATTCTCCTTTGCATGGAGAGATGATAACGAGGTGGCTGAACGATCGAATTATGCATCAGTTTATTCCAAAGGCAAGGACGGATATCGTGGCACAACTAAAGGCCTGAAGACCACGCACTATTGATGGATAGTTTTCTACAATGGAAGCAAGCCAGGTATACACTGATCGACACCCAAATAAAACCATGCCAAGAACAAGTATTCGGAATGGCAGCCTAACTTGTAAAGCTATGCATGATCAGTTAATCTTGAGAGCTACATAGATACCTCATATATTGGCCAATGGATTCTTCGACGTGAAAGGTGGGTGCGCAAAGATACTCCAAGCATCTACATAGTTGCGCTGCAGAGTCACGGGGAGTACGCAATCACTTTGTGCCCAATCAAACTTTAGTTGGAGCACTCGAGCCAGTAAGAGGTGACTACTATCTCAAATTACATGATATTTAACACTAATGATAGGGTGGAGCACCATTTATAGCATGATAATAGTGAGTATGATGCAAATATAGCTCTTAAACATCTACCATTTTTACGTGGGTATATACATAAATGAAATTTTATTGTTTCGATAATGGAAATCAACTAGGGATTCACTTGGATCTTAGACGTGAGTTGGTGGAGACTCAGGAAAGTCATACGCTACTACTGGCCTAAGAGCTTAGCCTTGTTGTCTCTTATTCTAAAGGTATGATGATTTTTTCACTAAGCATATTATTGTCATATTCCTATAGACATGAATCGGGACCACTGGATGTCTATTACTAAATTTTAGTAAATAATAATCTATATGATTAAATCCCTGGTCTCTATAAGATTCTTGTTTATAGCTTCAATAGAGATAGAACTTTCTCCATATCAGACTAGACTAAAGTTTCTTCTATCCTCCGTCCTGGGATAATTTATAAAAATATGTTTCAGAAGGTGTGAAGAGCTCACACCGTACACATGGAGCATTTGGATGCCTGTGACTCAAATATTGAGGTGCCACATGGTGCACCACGATCCAAGGTCGATTCAATTTTGCTATATTAGAATAACCTATGATATTGTGACATCGATTACAAGTGGAGGTACGCATTGAAGCCTGTAGTCCCACAAATAAGGGGTCTTGTTCTAACTTGTCCTTGTTGTGGATGGATGCAGGTGAGTGGAGCTCCTTCAATATCATCCAGTATTTTTTTGAGCAAAATTATATGATCTTTTTCATAAGCATTCTTGGTAGAGAATATCCTATCACAAATTGTCTTGATTGATAAGTCTAAGATGGATATTGTAATTGCACATACATACATACATACACACACACACAACACACACACACACACACACACACACACATATATATATGTATGTATGTACATACATATATACATACATACATACATACAAACATCAAAAGTAAGACCCCATTGGTTGCCTATGGCATTTTGTTGTCTCATGAGCATAAGAACAAGCACTTGTGTTCCTTACCTTTCTTTGCAATGGGGGTCTTGATTTTGGTGGGGTATGCCAAAAATTGATCAACAACATTATTTGATGCATATAGTTTTAGTAGTTTTAGTACACATACATACATACATACATATGCGTGTGTGTGTACATACATATATAGATGCATGCATGCATGCATACATACATACATACATACATACATACATACATATTGATGCATATAGTTTTACTAGATGGGGAAAATAGGCCCCACTCCCATTTTTGTGGAGAGACCCAATTAGACACATAGAG
Source organism: Dipteris shenzhenensis (assembly GCF_047967505.1). Taxonomy (NCBI): domain Eukaryota; kingdom Viridiplantae; phylum Streptophyta; class Polypodiopsida; order Gleicheniales; family Dipteridaceae; genus Dipteris; species Dipteris shenzhenensis. The sequence continues at coordinate 63,660,744 of NC_141596.1, forward strand.
CAAGTCCAAGGGGTCACTAGGGACACCCCCCGGCAAATGCAGATGCCCGGTATGCAATTTTAGCACCAATTTTGGGATGTAAGCTACATAGTCATGTCCAAAAAAATTTGTGTAGGGTGGTGAATATATCCTATTCCGTCATGGGGTCGGAGAAGATGGAGGCAAAAAATTGAACCTCCAAAAAGACTTCTTTTGCCGGTCTATGGGGACTGGCTCTTACTAGTGTTGAGAGTGGACAAGACAGCTACCATTGGTGTGATATGGGAATCTCCTAGTCTGCAATTTTAGCACCAATTTTGGGATGTAAACTGCATAGTCAGTTCCAAAAAAAGTTGTGTCAATTCTTGCATTAAATGTAGGGTGATGAATATATCCTATTTCATCATGGCGCCTGTAGAAGACGAGGGAAAAAATTAAACCTCCAAAAAGACTTCTTTTACCGATCTATGGGGCCCAGCTCTTACTAGCATTGAGAGTGGACAAGACAGCTACCGCTAGTGTGATATGGGAATCTCCAAGTCTCAAGTTTTGGGGTACATGAAATTAGATCATGCTGATGGTAACTCTAAGAGGTTCCAAAGGCAGGCAACATTCTTCATCATAGCTAACTCAAATGCAAGGCAGTGAAAATGCCAGGAGAGTTGCTAGGTAGCAATGATTTTGGGAAGGGATATGATGATACTTTGTTGTGTTATGTAGGATATTAATTTCCATTAAATTTGGGACATGTTAGATATAACTTCATAAAATCCTAAGTCATAAAATTAATACATTACAAGTTCAAGCATAAATAATAGTCGTGAAGTTAATGCATTAAATATTCAAGCCTAAAGAAGCATTAATTAAGACCTAATGCACTGTACCAAACTTTGGCCTTACCCTCATTCCATAGACTTGGCAACGTAAGGCCAAAATTTTCATTCTTAAGAATATGTGGAAAGACCTTACATTTGGCCCACTTTTGGCGAAAAAATTTCATTCTAAAGAATAGGTGGAGTGAAATTGTGTTTGATAAATACAAATCAATGCTCAAGTTTGGACATAAATAAAGGTTACTATCCGAACAGTGATTGCCCTTGCTACCCAATTCCAATGGTCCATCGGGCTTCCAAGACAAATGAGCATATAATGGATGAAATCCTATTGATGATACATGAATTTTCAATAGAACTTTCATTCAAAAGATTTGATGGATTGAATGTAGCTTTAATACATTATCCCTTTTACAAGGGTGTTTGAGTTTGAGGCTTGAAACATAAGAATGAATCTGTGTTGAAGCCTAGTGGTTTGTTAAGGATATGTGAAACTTATAGTAAAAGTACTTACAATGGAAGGGATTATATCAAGATCCTATTAAGGGCATGTGAACATATAGTAGAATAATTCTACATAAAATCAGTGGATCAAACTTAATGGCTCAAAAGCAAAAAAGGATGATGGTGCAACCTAGGGGCTACTCTACGGCACTATGGCAGCAATCTTTGTAGTTATTATCAAAGGTAGTGTAACTTTTTTATCAAGGAAAGAGACACAAATCACTCCACATGACCTAGATCTATATGACCTAGGTTGCACCGACTTGTTTCTTTCATGGATAAAAAGTGACCCTTAGGTGATGCTATAGCACTCCCTTTTTTGGTCCATTATTATAGCACAATTGGGGCCTTTTGATTGAAAACTAGCTACCCATCAAATATTTGTTGTAGATGTTAGGGGTAATTACCAAACTACTAGTGGTAGTTTTGTCACTACCATTAGTAATTTTATTAGAGTGTTCCTTAATTGTAGTTCTCCTACTACTACATACAATATTACCAATAGTAGTCCTAATCCCAATGATAGTACACAATATTATTATGACCGTCCAACTTTAATCATCATTATATCTACGAATGCATATGTATAGGTCTATCTATATCTATACCTATTTATTCCTCATCCAATACATTTGCATTTATTTTTGGTGCTTTGCTTGCTTTGAAACTAAAGATAATGTGATTTCATTATTGTTTGCATTCTTGTCAAACATGAGGAGCTGGAATGCATAAGAGTTGGGAGGCACATTATAATTTCTGTGCAGATTTGAGCCATTGAATAGCCTTTTGATTCTGATTGTTTTCTTTCTTATTAAATCCTTAATTTGGTTATTTCACACCGAACATCGCCATATCAATTCATATTTTTTTAATTCTAGTAATGTCCTATCGCAGCATAGTCCAGGGTTTGATCATACAAGATAAATGGGTGCTCACATTTAATATATTTTTGAGAGTCAGAGGATAGTGGCTATAGACTACAAAATCATCACTTTGAATAAATTTGGCAAGATTCTTCTAATAGAAGGAATAATTTCTATTGCACTAACGATGAAAGAAAATTATCGAAAGGCTGATACAAGGCTCAAAATCACACTGGTGCTACTAGGTTTAATAGTCGTAGGCTAGTAGTAGTACTAGTGTATTTACTAAGTAGTGTGCATGCCTCTCCTCATTAAAATTCATAGTCTTCAAAAATATATAATACATAAGTCAAAATATTCTAATTAGTTTTATCATCCTAATGTTGAAACTGACTTAAATTCATAGTCTTCAAAAATGTATAATACATAAGTCAAAATATTCCAATTAGTTTTATTGTCCTCATGTTGAAACTGACTTTCTCTTCCTTTGTCTCGTATGAGCTTCAAACCTTCAATCCATTAATCTCTCAAATAGTAAGAATGGTCTTGTATTAAGAGGCGATGATATCTAAAGTGATCTACAAATACTAAGAATGGTCTTATATTAAGAGGTGATGATATCTCAAGTGTTATACAAATCGTAAGAATGGTTTTGTATTAAGAGGTGATGATATCTCAAGTGTTCTACAAATAGTAAGAATGGTTCAAATGTTCTACAAAAGTATTAGGTACCTCTTAGTGGCTGAAGGGAAGGAGTGATGATATCTCAAGTGTTCTACAAATAGTAAGAATGGTCTTGTATTAAGAGGTGATGATATCTCAAGTGTTCTACAAATAGTAATAATGGTTTTGTATTAGGAGGTGATGATATCTCAAGTGTTCTATAAAACTATTAGATACCTCTTAGTGGTTGAAGGGAAGGGGTTGGAAGTATGGGCAAAATCTCTAGGAACTACAGGATGGTTGCAAGAACAATTTTGAATGTCATAAATGACACTTGGGTTTTTCAACATACGGGTGAACTACTTTTAAACATTCACTTCTTTCATGGTTGATAACACTTTTAATAAGAAGAACCATTTTGAATGTCATAAGTGTTGATGCAATCCCATGCTATGAAGTCTACATACAGTTTTTTTTCCTCGCATATGGGTGAAGTGATGTTTACGTTACTAAGTTCAACATATCAAGCAACCAATTTGTTTTGATTATTAAAGGAGTTTGATAATAAGACCCATTTCAAATGCAAAAGAATTGTTGTATCAGTAATGGAATCCGCTCTGGAGTGGAAATTCGGTTTCTTTCAAACCCATATACTATTGTTGCATAATATGAGTATGGCTCCAATTGGAAGTTAAGGTAGACTATAATTCGCAATGTTGGTATAGTTACACATAGTAACATAAGTTTTACTTTCGAGAATCTTCCCAAATAGTGGTTTCCACAAAACTATGTTGAGTACCTCGATAAGGAAATTGTGGAAAAGCTCGCTCGCTTTTTTGGGCCCGCTCGCTTTTCCTCACTCGCTCTATCGACTACCTCCCCCTCAACTTGCTCCTAGTTTCGTTGCCTGCTTCTCCCATTTATCCTTCTCCCCTCATCCTCTCTCCCTCCACTCATTTCACCCCATTCCACCTCCTCCTCGTCAACCTCTCTCCCTCCATCCATTTTGCCCCATTCCACCTCCTCAACCTTTCTTGCTCCTCCATTTTTACCTCCTTTGTCCCCCTTTTTGCCCCTCCCTTTAGCCTCTCCCGCCCCTCTCCCTCCTTGTTGCCCCTCTCCTCTCCCTCCCTCCCTTCCTCTCTACTACTGCCTCCTACTTCTCCTAATTCTCTTTCTCTACGACAAATGGATTTTAACTTTGATAAAGGCGGCCTTCCACCCTGGGTTGGTGAATGGCTACTACCCATTCATCCAATCCTCGCCCCCTTCCACCAATCGCATGCTGTTGTGAGAATGTGCAATTTTACTAAAGACGGGCTGCTACATCTTCAAAAGGATGTGGAGTTTGAGAACTCCACCACCCTCTTTGCACACATCCATGGATCCCACCCATCTAGGACTTAGGCTAAGGACTAGGTGATTGTTGCCTTGCTTTGAAACCTTGCTTTCAAACCTCACCCCCCAACTTTTAGATGTTCGCTTGTTGCGGCAAAGTTTCTTTCAGTGGTTTTTGAATCTTTGGAGTTGCAAGTAGGGTGCTCAAGGCTAGCCGCTTGACACTTGGCTCTCCAAGAAGGTTTTTCTCACACTTGTCTATCTGTGGGCTTAGACCAAGTGGAGAGAGGAAATAAAGGTCCTTCATTGTTTATCAGGTTCCCTGGTCTTCCTTAGGTCTACCATCGGCTCCTCATGAGCGACAATAGGAGCCTCTTTTGATTTGGTCACCAAGATCCCCCCTCTCCCTAGTTTACCCTCTTTTGCACTAGAGGCTAGGAAGTCCAATGTCTAGATGTCTCTCTTTTTCAACAAAGAATTGAAGTTGTGGGAAAGCAGGACTAGTGTTAGATCTACATCTTTGGGCACTTTCCTAGAGATTTCCTAAGGAAGAAGAAAAGGACAAAAAGTCATTCTAGTACAATCCATTCTCAGTAGAGCACTCCTTCGGCATTTGCTACACACCCTATATCTACTGCACATCTGGCACCTTAGCCCCTCTTATGGTTGCATTTAGAGGTGGCATTCCTCTACCACGTGAAGATTAGGATGCCTCGTTCCTTGTTCATGACCCTCCACCTTCCCATGTTGTGATTGTGTCTAAAGATGGTGTTTCTCTCACATATTAGGAGGTCTCCCCTACTTCAGATCCTGGCCGGGTATTTTGAGAAGGCCCCTTCCGCTTCATCACTCCATGTACTATTAGTCGGAAAAGAAATCAAGACCAGAGGCTAGAGGCTAAGCATGCCGATGCTCGAGGGCCATAGGGGAAAGGAGATCATGAGGGCGAACCGTTATCATGGGAGGGGAAAAGGAATTAGAAGGGGAAGGAATGAAGAGGGAGACTATGACACAAGGGGAAAGGGAGAGGGGGGAGAGAAGCATGTACATGATAGGAGGAGGAATGTAAAGATGGAGACATCAAGAGAAGAGGATCATACTTTATTTGAAAGAAAGGATGAGAGGGAAATATCAAAGTACTAGCTAGGTGGCTTTACAAGAATGAGTGTGTCTCATCAAGGAATAGCCCCCTCCTTTTATAGCCAAAAGAGGGGGTCTCTCCCAATTAATATATCCTCCCACATGCATGGTGTGTGTGGAAAAGTCTCCCATGTGGGCTAGGTAGTTACGCACTCTCAATTGTGTGCGACAACCCTTTGCCTCAATTTTCCACATAAATCAAGCCCCATATCTCAAGTCTATGATACTACCTTGGTCTCTTCCCAATTTTATAATATGTTCAAACCTCTAGGAGGACAAGTGGAGGGTTGGCACAAGGAATCTTGCCACCTCATCCTACTTTCCCCATTATTTAACTTGCTCTCTTGGATTTTCTATATCTCCCCCACATGGGCCTATCCCATATGGAGGGAATAAGTCAATATAATATCCATCTCCACCTATTTTATATTACTTCTCCCATGGAATTTGAGCCATATCTCACTAAATGCAGCCTAGGTGGAGGGGTGGCACATGGAGGAGCCATGCCACCTTACATTTTATAATATTACTATCATGGATTATGTACAACACACCTTATGAGTCCTCTTACGTGGAAGGGTGGCACATGGTCATGCCCTGCCACCTCAACCTTAGGCCCTTTGCACACTATATTTTATTATACTATTACCACATATACAAACACACACACGTATTAATGCCTTTTTCCTTAGATAATTTTATCCATAATAGTTCCCTCCCCCAGGCAGGGAATGCACAGCATTTCCATGCCTGGGTCCACCATGCACAAAGAAAGGCTTGAGGTAACGCTCACCTTCTTGCCATATGGTTCATGCAAGTCTTGAACTTGTACAGACCCATTGCTACATTCCTTGATGACTTTGTATGGACCAGTCCACAGTGGCAGAAACTTATTATCCATTTGGTGGTCCAATCTGTTATCAAAGCATAGCACAACATCCCCCTCAGCAAAGTGTCTTTCCCATCCCTTGCGAATCTTAGCATCCAAGCAGGCCTTTTGTCGATTCTTTTGGACCTCTATTTGGTGTAGTGCAAGGCGTCGGGTTTCATCTAACTTCTCAAGTTGTAGCAATCTAGCCTCTACATGTTCATCTTCTGTCATCCTCTATTCTTGTGCCAATCTCAAAGCGGGAATCTCTATCTCTAGTGGTAAAACGGCCTCAGTACCATAGACCGACTCAAAAGGAGTGTGACCTGTAGATGTTTTATGAGTGATGTTATAAGCCCACATGGCTTCAGTGACCTTCTGATCCCATTGGTTCCTATTCCCTGTGGCCATTTTTCCCATGGTTTTACAAAGGAGGCCATTGGTCCGCTCTGTTTGACCCATGGATGCCGGATAATAAATGCTAGAAGTGTGATGATAAATACCCATGTGATCCATGAGTAACTCCACTGCTTCATTTAAGAATGGACTCCCATGGTCAGAGATAATCTCCATGGGTGTCCCAAACCTTATATGCAGATATGTTCAAATATGAAATTTGAAACTGCCTTACCATTTGTAGCGGGGAGGCCGATAGCTTCAGCCCACTTAGTGACATACTGAGTGGCTACCAAAAGATACTTCTTTTTGCGGGTAGTCATGGGCAAGGGCCCGATGAAATCTATTCCCCACTTCTGAAACGGATGGATGGACATCACTGGGTGATGTTGCCCAGGACGCAAATCCTTCCTACCAAAGAATTGGCATGGTTCATAGGTTTTGCAATACAAAGTAACATCCTTGAACGAGGTCGGCCAATAGTATCCAGCATGTAAAATCTTCTTAGCCGTATAGTCACTGGCATAGTGGCCTCCACAAAATCCATCATGATAATGCTTCAATACCTTAGGCACTTCATCTGCATCAATGGCCCGTCTTAGTACCCCATCCATGCCTTGACGGTACAACACCCCATCAAGGAGGGTGTAGCGCCTACTATCTCTGCGGATCTTCTTTCTCTCATAGCTAGTACTTTCTGGAGGAAAGGAGAAAGCAGTCAGAAACCTATAAATACTACCATACCATGGATACCCAACTTCTATGGCTGCTACAAGGGTTACATCAAGCACTACTCTAAATCAATCAAAGCATTCTTCAAGTTGGAACATCCCCCTTTTACAATTTCGAAAGAAAAATCATATTCTTGTAGAACTGCCAACCATTTGGCCAACTGGCCCATGGGATTTGGTGATTGAAGAACCTGCTTTGCAAGACCAATGCTAGTGAGTATAATGAAGGACTTTCCAGCCACATAATGCTTAAATTTCTCAATGCAAAACACCAAAGACAAGACATGCTTGTCAGCCTCTGAATACCGTCGCTCAGTGTCGAGCAATTGTCGAGAAGCAAATCGAATGGGATACATGAACCTATCCTCCCCTTGCTGGAGAAGAATACCTGCCAGAGTGTGCTCACCAAACCCAGGATTGATATAGAAAGTCTTTGACCAATTTGGATTGCATAGAATGGGTTCTAAAGCCAGAGCATTCTTGATTTGTGCAAACCCATGATCACAATCCTCATCCCAAGAGAAATCAACCCCATCTTTTAATAGCATAGTCATGGGTCGTGTCAAAGCAGCATATTGATCAATGAAGTGGCGATAGTATCCTGCTAGATTGACAAATGAGCATACTTGACGTTTGGTTGTTGGCAGGGAGAGCTTGAGGATAGCTTCTACCTTCTCGGGGTCAGAGGCTTGACGCTCTCGGATGAGACAATATGTCCCAATAACCTCCCTTGAGTGGCTCCAATGGTACATTTCTCAGGGTTGAGACTGCCGTTTGCATCATTGACCCTTTGGAAGGTCAATCTAACCTTCATGACATGCTCCTTACGTGACGAGAATATACAAAAATCATCTAAAAACACGTCTAAGAAATCCCCCAAATAAGGAGCAAACACCATCTGCATAAATCTCTGAAAGGTAGCAGGAGCATTGGTGAGGCCAAATGGCATTACTTTGAATGCAAATGTCCCCCAGGGTGTGGCAAATGTGGTTTTAAGCACATCTTCTTTGGCAATTCTGATTTGATAAAACCCAGAGTAACCATCACAGAAAGTATACATCTCATGACCACTTACCTTCTCAAGAATGAGGTCTTGAAAGGGCAGAGGATGATGATCCCTCTTGGTGGTTGCATTGAGTTTCTTATAGTCGATGCAGACCCGCCACTTGTTGTTTTTCTTTGGGGTGACTACCACTAGTAAAACCCATTCAGTATTGTGAACCGGAACAATAAACCCAGCCTCTATAAGCTTCTGCAACTCCGAGCACAAAGCATCGGTCTACAGGGGCCCTAATCTCCGATTCTTCTGAGCCACAGGCTTCGCATCAGGCTTCAGCTCTATCTTGTGCTTTATGGTAGTCACATGGCGAAGGTGGTGGTAGCTAGTTGCAAAGAGGTCAGGGAAATCTTTGAACATTTCTAGGAACTTGTCTTTCTCACTTGGAGTGAGGTCTGGGGAAAGCATAGATTCAAGCTATTGAGGACTAGTTGTTAACTTTTCTGTAGGTGGCAGGGTCGGAGACCTCCATCATGTAAACTTCCTCCTCTGAGAATTCCTCCCCCCTATCTGATTCTTCCATTGATTCAGATACTGAGGATGAGAGAGTATCACTGTCTTGCTCCTCTTCTTCTTTCGGTTCCATGGCACCGGGTTGCACCGGGATCTTCTCCTTAGAAGCACCAAAAGACATGTGTCCTATCTTCCAATAGCTGACTGCATCACTCTTTCTTAACCATGGTCTCCCGAGTATGGTTGGGTAACTCCTGCCTGTATCTTCAATGTCCACTACATAGAAATTGACAATGGTGGTCAACCCATTGATAGTGATGGGCAAATCCTCAATGACTCCCAGGGTGGCGAGTCATCGACCATCTGCTACCTTGATTCGAGTGGAGGAACGCCTTGTACATTTCAAATTCAATTTCTTCATGATTCGGGGCACCATGATATTACATGTAGCTCCCCCATCAACACTTACATGCAGCTCCCCCATCAACACACACATTTTTGACACGGCAATTATCTATGATGACATCGACTGTATGTGGATGCCGATCAATTTCTTCAGAGATAGAGCATACCTCTCTTACCTTTCCCTTTTTCTTGTTCCTCCTTAGGGCTTAGTGCTATTAGTTGAGGGAGCGTGATGCTCAAAGAATGATGAGCAAGGTCCTGAACGACCGAATAGTCTTCTTGCCCCGAGCTGATGGAAAAATCCGAGGGTGACCACTTACTCCTGCGGGATCTTTTAGTCTTCTCTATTGGTGGGTTTGCCATCTCAGCATCTGAGGGCTCTAAGAAGGACACCTTCTTCCTGGGGCAGCCCGGTCCATGGTTTGGAGAGGGGTCCGAGGTAGTGCGACTTCTTTTCCCGAGGTCAAGGATCTCTACATCAGAATCCTCAGTGCCAGACTCACTTAGAAGATTCACCCTTGGAATATTGGGGCATTCCGTGCGATAATGACCCTTTTGGTGGCACTCGTAGCATACAACATTAGCACGGTCTCTTAAAGGGCGGTTGGCTTGATTTCTGATGCCCAATATCTCAAGCTAAAGATCATTCAGGGCCTTGGCTAGGTCATTGACTCCAGGTTCTGTTGCAGGGGCTCGTGGACGAGGCTGGGAAAATCTTCGAGGCGGAGGGTGAGAATATACACCTTGTTGAGTTTAAGCATCTAAGGGAGGACCATACATTTGAGGTGGATGCGGTGGATACATCCCTGATGAGGGGTGGGGGTATGCCCTTGAGTTAGACCCCCTAGGTTGTTGTTGCAGGAATTGAGGGGGTTGCGGAGGGACAATCATCTTCTTTGAAGCGGGGTCAGACTAAACTTTATCAAACTTTTGAGCAATCTCATGTGCTAGCACCATAGTTTCTGGATTCTCCCATTTAAGCTTGAGGTAGAATTCATCACTTGCTCCTGCTACAAGGTACCCTAGCACATGTTGAGTCATTCCAGCTCGAAATCCGGCATTGTCCTCCTGTGTGGCAATTAAACGGTCCAGGAGCACGGCCGCTCGATCCACATATCGACGCGCCGTCTCATCTTCTGACTGCTTCAAGTTTGCCACCTGCAGGCACACATTCTCTGGCTCCTCTTCTTTGCCGAAATACTCAATCATCGTTGCTGTCAACCTTGGCCAGCTTTGGCGAACGTGTTCGGCCTGCTTCTCATACCACACTTGAGCCAAACCCTCTAGAAATGTGGGAAGAACCAACAGCCATCTGTCTTCAGTAAGAAAGTTGAGAGAAACACGACGACACTTGAGGCCACAAAATACTCATTTGGATTTTCTTCCACCCATCCACAAAACACGGGAATGTCACCCTTACTTGGAAGATGGAAAAGAGAGGCTTATCTATAGACAAACAATAGAAAGAGAAAGCTTGAACTAAAAATCGGGTGAAGATACCTCCACAAAGCACACATAGGCAGGGTAGGGTGTGACTGGTGTATTGTGAAATACTACACGGGAAGAATCTTCAGCATAGAATAGCACATAGACAATCTTAAAAGGACCAACCCTCATGATATCACATCCATCTTTACAAGCGAGGGTTAGAGACACGACGCTGCATAAGGTTGTTCATCAAGGCAAACAAGAATGCCATGACAAATGTCAACAATTGGAGAGCCTGCACATCACCTTCAGCTTCTTCCAGTTCTTGTAGTCGCCATGCTATTTCTTCAAGGGGTGTGCGGTCTGGCATCCTTCTTTTGAGCAATGTCCTTGAGGACCTTTCTGATGATCTACCGAAGTCGGTGAACTCGTATCAAGTATGCCCAACACTTAGTTTCATGATGACCACAAATTTTGCATTCCTTACAAATGATCACCCTCCTTCATGGCTTGCGGCTTTGTTGGGTTGGTGCTTCCACTCGTGTCATGCGTGATTGAAGTACAAGCTTCACGTGCCAAGAAATTAGCAACTAGATTTCGAGCTCGAGGGATATGCTAAATTTTTACCTCTTCAAATTGGTTGCAAAGTTCCAATGCTTGTTGATGTCGTGGAACCAAGCCTTTGCTCTGCACCTTCCACCTTCCACTAACTTGTTCACACACTAGTTGAGAATCTCCTTGCACTTCAAGTTGCTTGGCATGATGTTCTTGTGCCTTTTGTAGCCCAAAAATGAGCGCCGAGTACTCAGCTTTATTGCAAGTACTTGCAGGTGCAGACTTGCTGTAACAATACTCCTCACTTTCCAATGAAGTGAGCTTCACACCCACGCCAGCAACCTTGGTCGAAGGTTTGTAAGCTCCATCAAATTGAAGGATCCAAGATGTCATCACACCAAGACTAAAATTCGGACATCCCAAGTTTCTCGGTAGTCCAAGATAGGTAGAAGGAGAGGGTGGGGAGAATTCAACACTTGAGCCAAACATTCAGCACCAAATAAACTTGCAATCCTTTGTTGATAGTTTATCTTTAAACAAAAAAGAATTACAACTTGAAGCTCGAAATGAGGCACAAAAGGTTGATTAGGTAGAAGGAGAGGGTGGGGAGAATTCAACACTTGAGCCAAACATTCAGCACCAAATAAACTTGCAATCCTTTGTTGATAGTTTATCTTTAAACAAAAAAGAATTACAACTTGAAGCTCGAAATGAGGCACAAAAGGTTGATTAGGTACAAATGGATTTCTTGGTCGAAACATTACCAACCATAGCCGAGGCCTAGAAAGCTTTGTAGTGAGATTGAGAATAAACCATTCACGACGAGCTTATCCACATGAATTAACAAGCAGATGCGCCAAATCTCCCCCCAAGCTTGGGGAGCATCCCACTCTTCGATGAAGGATACCGTTTTAATTACCTCTGAAGCGGCAAGTAGTTTGATCACACCACAATGAGTAGAAGTAAAATCAAAGTTCTCCCAACGTATCAGTAGTTCTTCACCATGAATCATCCACGGTGTATCATTCCACCCGTCATCTCCTTGCACAATGCACTAAACAATCAGCCGTTGAAGGTCGACATGAAGATCAAGGAAGAGATCTCGTGCATTGGTAGCCATAAGGTGCGGAGGACCAGGCACCAAATCCTTAAACGCGTCGAGAAGTGACATAAATATCCACCCTTCTCGTGTGGCATGCATCCGTGAAGTGAGCTTGGAAAAGTTCTGAATCGGCAATCTAGCAAGAGATGTGAATAGAGCACATGAAATGAAGTACTTTTGCTTTTTACAGCAAGAGCAAACTCCCCACGATTAGAGAGTTACAGTTCTCGAGATTTCAATATATAAATAAAAATCATTATATTTTCACTACTTCCAACTTGTTGGCCCAATGATAAGTCTCCCTTTTGTGAAGGGGGAGGTCTTGGGTTCAAATCCTACTCTTTAATAAAAAGAGAGGAGAGGAGAGGAGAAGGAGAAGAGAAAGAGAAAGAGAAGAGAGAGGGAGGCATGGGATCTGCTGTTACAGTTTTACAGAAACTCAGAAAACTGTCCGCGACCAGAAGACGCAACAGCCCAGAAAACTGTCGCGCGGGTGAATACAGTAGAAGCGCGGAGCGAGAAAACTGTTCGCAACCAGAAGATGCAGCAGCCCAAAAAATTATTGCGTAGGTAAACGCAGTAGACGCGTGAAGCGAGAAAACCATCCGCGACCAGAAGATGCAGTAGCCCAAAAAACTGTCGCGCAAGTGAACACAGTAGACGCGCGAATTGAATGCGCACGCAGTAGCTTAGAGGGAGCACAGATGGTACAGTTTTGCAGATGCGACCGGTATGAGTAGAAGATTCGCTACTAACCGTGGAGATTTCGATCCTAGCAGCCACACCATTTCTATTAGCTGGAAAAGAAATGAAGACCAGAGGCTAGAGGCTAAGCATGGCGACGCTCGAGGGCCATAGGGGAAAGGAGATCATGAGGGCAAACCGTTATCATGGAAGGGGAAAAGGAATTAGAAGGGGAAGGAATGAAGAGGGAGACTATGACACAAGGGGAAAGGGAGAGGGGGGAGAGAAGCATGTACATGATAGGAGGAGGAATGTAAAGATGGAGACATCAAGGGAAGAGGACCATACTTTATTTGAAAGAAAGGATGAGAGGGAAATATCAAAGTACTAGCTAGGCGGCTTTACAAGAATGAGCGTGTCTCATCAAAGAATAGCCCCCTCCTTTTATAGCCAAAAGAGGGGGTCTCTCCCAATTAATGTATCCTCCCACATGCATGGTGTGTGTGGAAAAGTCTCCCATGTGGGCTAGGCGGTTACGCACTCTTAATTGTGTGCGACAACCCTTTGCCTCAATTTTCCACATAAATCAAGCCCCATATCTCAAGTCTATGATACTACCTTGGTCTCTTCCCAATTTTATAATATGTTCAAACCTCTAGGAGGATAAGTGGAGGGTTGGCACAAGGAATCTTGCCACCTCATCCTACTTTTCCCATTATTTAACTTACTCTCTTGGATTTTCTATATCTCCCCCACATGGGCCTATCTCATATGGAGGGAATAACTCAATATAATATCCATCTCCACCTATTTTATATTACTTCTCCCATGCACTTTGAGCCATATCTCACTAAATGCAGCCTAGGTGGAGGGGTGGCACATGGAGGAGCCATGCCACCTTACATTTTATAATATTACTATTATGGATTATGTACAACACACCTTATGGGTCCTCTTACGTGGAAGGGTGGCACATGGTCATGCCCTGCCACCTCAACCCTGGGCCCTATGGACACCATATTTTATTATACTATTGCCACATATACAAGCACACACACATATTAATGCCTTTTTCCTTAGATAATTTTATCCATAATAGTGCCTAAGGGAAGGGTGTGGCTCTAGCTATGAGCCTTTTTGCAAGCACAGAACTTACAAACTCTGTAAGACATGTACCGTGGGACTATTGCAAAGCAATATGTCACCTAAATACATTGCAAAGGAGGGATCTACATCAATTATCAACCATAGACTTCACATTTTCTAACTACCGATTTAAAAACAAAGGTCTCTTATGTACCAGTGTCTTTTATATCTTGCAGCAACGCGCAAGTTGCATACAAGTTCTCCTTATAGACCTACACATGCCTCAATGGATACGAGCTTAGTGAGCTTTCAATGTGGCACTTATGGCGATCAAATGCACAAAGGCACTTGATGGCTCTAAGATTCACCCTTCTCACACATTGGCTAGTATGGGATAGACGTGTATTGTCTTCATGATTGCCTTCCACTAAGAGGACCATCTTTGTCAAGGAGTAAACTGGGTTCCTTTTTTCTCGAAGTCACCACATCTTTGAGGCGGCATTTTTAGCCTTAACATTGATGATTTACTAGCTTTCTTGATGAGTAGGTTATTTACCCACTAAGAGTATTTGTTTTTCATGCTACATTTTGCCATTAGTAAGAATAATAAAATTAGATTTCACTATGCACACAGGTTTTTAACACTAACATGGTAGTGTTATGGTGCAAGTAAATTCACCTAAACTTGTATATGTTCAATTACTTATGTTTAGTTCTCATAAAGTAACTATGTGTTCTCTCATTGGGACCTTCAACCTAAGCAATGTTCTATATATTGGTGTAGATAAGCATGTCACACAACAACACACTTTCTAAACTTGAGGCACATTCTTATTGGATGACTTAACATAAGAATTGTCCAATCAGAATCACCGTGATAAGAGGGGGGAGTCAACATGTGAGAAAGTGTTAAGGCCAACCTAGGGCTGGTAGCTATAAATGTCCTCTGCATCCTTATAGAATAATTGAAGGATAAGAAAGACATAAGACAATTAACATTTTACATGCATAGAAAAAAATTCAAAAGGCAAGGACATAAAACTTCTACATCTACACTCCACGAGCCAACACACACAATGCTACAAAAACCTAGTGAACTCATAACCCAGTGAGTTTCCTCTTCTACTTCACTATGCTATAGGCGATTCTCAACCAATAAATCCCCCTTTCCTTTCATCTTGGAGAATAAAACCCCATCTTTTGCCAAATAAGCTCCTCTCTTACTATCAGAGGGACATGTTACTTATTAGCATTGATCCCTCTTTCTAGTTTGCATGCTTGAAGAGCTTAATCAACCACTCATTGTTATCCATTGCTAGTTAAAGCTACGCAAGATGTAGCAAGCCCTGAATGTGAGCAGTAGTCGATGGTCTTCATAGATGTCCATTTGACATTCCTTCATGTTAATCCTTACTTTGCATGAGAATATCAAAATGACATAACTATTTATACCCACACTAGTAAAAGGCTACTGCAAAATTCTTCATTCTAATCACTCCATGTTATTGTAATTGATTTATTTGTTATGTTTTAACTCATAGAATGTCGCTTTGTCAATTTGCACTATATAATCATTAAATTGACCCTCCAACACTTTGATTATTGAGTTAATAAGCCAAAACAATCTACCTTTGTACATTTAACTTTGTTACAATACAATTTCAACTCCTTTCAACATTATATCGAGCAAATTGAAACTTTTAACTCACATTAATTCAATCTTTTCCCAGTGAAATAATTGCCCATGTATATATTGAGTATAAGTCAATTATGACATTAAGTATCAAACATAATGCTCGCATAATACCATCCCATATTGTTGTGACAAATATGCTTCTACTATACCTGTTTGGAAGATTACACTTGAAACAACATCAAAATTTTGAAAGCAAAAAGTCACAGTCACCTACTAACCCCTACACTATCTATATCTAATATTCTCATCACTTCAACAAATCAAACTACTTTTCTATGCCTTTAGCAATGACCTCCCAAAACCATTAGTGCACTAACCCCTACACTAACTATACCTAATATTTTCATCACTTCACTAAATCAAACTACTTCTACATATCTTTGGCAATGACCTCCCAATAACATTATTGCAGTAGAACATTGTTTTTTCAAAGTTGTTCACATGCATGAAATAAAAAAGTCTTTGTTCTTCGATTTGGTGGGGCTATTTAGACTTTCCATGGTAATGCCACTATTAAAATCATTCAATCCATCCAAAATAAATAGTCCTTTTGTACATTTGGTACTTCATCAACACGGCCATATCTATAACCTACAAAAGTAGTGACCTCATATGGTGTTAATGACGTAGTTGCATCAACATGTGTTATGAAACTATGTGCTATTTATCTTTTGATCAAGTTTATCATTAATTTGCTCCTCAATTTCATGCACAATACACAAGATATCATCGACCCTCTCCCTGTTTCGTCGTATCTCTTCCACTTGGAAATTGTCATTTATTGCCTTCTGCATATCTTCTTCAATATGCAAAGTTTGATCCTCCTGGTTTAGATAGATTGATTCATATCTTTTAGAAATGAAAAGATTGTCTTTACTACATTTAGAAGGTGCCATAGATATGAATACTTTTCAATGCCTATTTTGCTTAAGTTGTAGTGAAGATATGAAGTCAATGTCATAAACTTGCAATCATGGAGTTTAAATGGTACTCAAATGAAGCAATAAGCTACAATAAGTTTAGATGCATGAAGTGCTAATTTTCCACTACAAATTAAAGGTTGTTGTTCATTGGATTACATGGAGATGGTGTAGTTATCTATTTATGTATAACACCATAAGAAATTTATAAGATAAATAGGCCCTCTTTGTTTTGAAATTTAAATGCATGAAATATATTTATAAACAAAAGCATGGTTATGTTTACTTTGGAACTTAAAAATACAAGAAACCCAAAGTAAATTTGTAAGATTATTTAATCCATACATTTTGAAAATGTGTTAAGAGAATGAAGGACTTAATGAAACCAATCAACCATAGCTTGTGCCTATAATTATATTACATTGTGGGTACTTGGTAGCAAGTAACATTTTTTAAATATCCTTAAATCCCTTATATTAAAATTTTATGAAGTACATGCCAATCAACAAAGTCAAACTTCTATAACGTGAAGTGAGATAATGATAAAAAATGCACAAGATGATTATTTTGCTTTGTGTGTTTGTGTGCACGCTTCAAAGATAAGTCGTGAGCTATAGTCTAGAAATGGCTTGATAATCATAATTTTTAGCCTTGAGAGGCCTTTTTAAGCAAGGAGAGTGAAAATACAGAAGCCTAGTATTAGTATTACTATTGAGCAAGGAGTGTGAAAATATATTAGTACATGAATACCAACTATTTTGTGATGTATGGATTGATAGTTTGCATGAACATGATAGTAACCAAGTGGAAACATCCATCATGAAGGCCATACAGAACGTCAAAGATGCACATAGATGTTTACCTCGTATCTTGTGTGCATATAATTGTTAGAGAGAAAACAAGAATAGAAACTTTGTTTGTGCTCTATGCTGGTTGGTTTGAAAAATATTTGAAGAAGTGAAAGTCGGTTGTCTTCTTGTCGCCCGCACATGACGACATAGACCAAATATTTAGTGTTATCCCTAGAAAGTTAAAGTCAAGGGAATCAGAAGTGGATATTTTAGAGAGGATGGTAGATTTGAGAGGATATAGAGCTGCATTTAAAATAATGAGATGAGGTATTATTAGGCCACATAAATCTTCAATACTTCAAGTTTAACATTCATGACAAATTCTAGTGATGAAATGAAGCACTACTCAGTGGATGGACACCATAATGGAGTGAGCCATATGTTGTAGTAGAACAAAAAACTCTATTGTAAGAAACTAGATTTGTTATCACAAAAAAAAGAAACACTTCACATGGATGAAATGAAAGGATTGCAAGCCTCATTTCATATGTTAGAGTATGATGCAAAAATTTCATAAGTAGTTAAATATAAGTATAATTCAATATGTTCAAAGTATGATGCAAAAAATATCATGAGCAGTTAGACATAAATATGAATATAAATAAGTCAAAGGAAGCTCTTGTTGAATATGTAAAAGGACAAGAAAATGTTTTAAGCATTAAATACACGGAATCTTTTTTGCCACAACCGGATAAGTCCTAACGATTTGAATTTATTAGAGATACCACAACAGATATGGAAGAAGTTGATGATGTTTGAACATGGATCATTTAAATAACGTAGGGAAAATGCTGCCCCATGACATAAGGCCCTATGTGATATTGATGCATAATTTATAAAAAGTGCTACTGCGTGGGGATTTGATTCAAGCATACCATGATCATCAATGAGACACTACAACCAAGAACATACTAAGATCGTCAAGGGGACACCTAAGGCTTTGAAATCAATGTAGTGAACATGTTCTTTTACAATCAAGAAGAGTTTCCTTTCTTTTTTTTCCATGTATGAAAAAGAACCAAAAGCAAAGTGCTCAAGGCAAGAGTACACCATGTGTAGCACATCAAGCCCTACTCATTAAAAAAACCTATAAAGATTTAGGACTAAGGATGAAAGTGCCACCTCAAAACTGTAGTGACCTCCAAGAAGAAGGGACAGTCTCTTCACTCCCTTAGGAAGGAAGTCCTCTTAGAAAAAGTAAACCTAGAAGACCCTTACATTCTCCACCAAATGACCACCAAAGTATGTACATTGTCTCTCCCAATACTGGCTATGATGTCAGATGGGTGGACCTAGGAACCACCAATTGCCTCTTTGCATCTGAAGCTTCAGATATGCCACGCTGAATGACCACCGAGGCATGCCGATGGGAAAATAAGGGAATAACATCCACACCGCATAACTCAACCAAATGACATTGAACCAAAAAAGCCCAAGGAGAGATGTGCATCTCATAAAACACCTAAGGCCTAAATAGAGAGAGCCAAGCCACTAAGCCCCAAGTGATGAAGAAAGGGGAGGGAGCAAATCCACTCAAAAGTCCCACAATCCCCTTCCAAAAAACCCTAGCCTAGCCATAGTCCTAGAGGCAAAGCTAAATAGAATCCTCAGCAAAGAGGCAACACAGACATGTAGAGAGAGTCCAAACTTCAACCTTCACTAATTTACTACCATCCCTCCATGAATAGAAAGCCAAAAGAAAAGAGTGATTTTTCTGTTCCTAAGAGATTTCCAGAGTCTTCTCCAAAAACATTTATACAAATGTGCAAAAATATGAAACACCTCTCTTCCGGTCCTTAACACTGAGCAAAAATCTATAGGCATTACTAATCGTATATTGAAAGAATGAGAAGCTTATGTCATGGTTTCCTGCATCATTACACTCCCGCTATCACTCCCCGCATGAGATCCCAATACAAGTACTTTATGGGGACACCTCCATAAAGCCAAAACCTCCAAGAGCCCAAAGGAATGTCCTCTAGACAGGGGTATAAATATCATCCAAATCCAAAAAGCATTGCTCCATATGCCCCATAACCCAAACCGGCTCAAAACATGTATCCCTATCCTCATCCATGGACTTTTCAGCAAAGAAAAAACCAAGACATCCCCTCAAGAGTCTCCTTTCCAAATTCAGATAGTACTTTCTTTGTGTTAAATTTCAAGTCACTCCTTCCCGAATAGTAAATCCTCTATGGCATGTGTTATTTGGCAAAAAGAGAAAGAGTAGTGGGATGTGCCTCCAAAAAGAGGCCACATCAAAAATAAGCTTACTATTAAACTATGTCCTACAAACGATGCTCACTATGGAAGACACATATGTTCACTAGGCTAGGCAATCACTATCAAATAAAGTTTCCTAGCATTACCAACTATAAAGTTTAAAAAAAAAGGGTTCCTAGAGTGATTAACTACACTAATCCGCTCCCATTCACTTGGACCCCAATGCAAAATTTATATGGGAATACCTCCAAAAGGCCAAAGCATCGATAAGGGGAATGTCCTCTAGACACGCATCAAAGTATCAACCTAGTAGTGTAAAAGCAGTGTTCCACGACCCACTACTCTGATCGCCGAAGGCGTGCACCTAAACAACATCCTTGTTGAAAGATCTACCCAGCCTGCCTGCCCACACCAAGAACACCATGGTGTTTCCACCTGTGTTCCACATGAGGCCAATGATTTGCAATAGGATCCTTTTGCCCCCAAAAAAACCCATCTAATTAGGTATATGCTATCCACCATATCTAGTGGCCTATTCTGAAGGAATAATTGCATCTGTCTGAGCAATTCTTTTCTTACTTCCTTTGAGATGATTGACCAAATGAGATGTTTATTCTTGCCAAGTGTAATGAAAGGGGGAAAAGGGCCAATTTAGAGGACCTTTAGAGGCCTCTTAGGTGGGGAAATGTGGAGGGACTATATTAGGGGGGTTTCACACCCGTCCGCAGATGAAGGAAACCCCCAAAAATCTTGTCCGTCTTGTCAAAACCAAAAGAGAGCAACCCGTCCCTTGTATTCACAAAGAGACGAACGAAATTATTTAAGTAATAAATGCGCTACAATTATTCCATCCAGAAATGGGTAGCTCAATTGGTAAGACCATGCATGAAACATGCTGTGGGTCCTGAGGTCAATTCCCGCGAACTATGGAGATTGGATGATGATGGCCGGATGCTTTCTTGGGTGCTATGACCAGGCCGCCCATAATATTTTGCTCGCCCATGCGTGAGTCACCATCCACATCGGATTTTTTCACTAGGCAAGCGTACTCATGTGAAATCATAAAGGCATGGGTGCCCGTTTTCATTGAAGGAGGCACCATCCGCCGATTTGCGGGCAGACGTGTGTGAGACCCCCCAACTCCCCATCCACCCCTTATTGTACACTTTTTGATGTGACTTCCTCCTAGTATGCCTCTCTCTCTCTCTCTCCCTCTCTCTCCCTTCCTCTCCCCTTTCCTCACTGGTATCAGAGCACCGACCCTGGCGCCAATGCTTCCCTAATTTCACCTTCATTCACCCACTAGCTGTGACAACGACGTCAAGCAGCATCAAGAATAGCACCAGCTTGCCGGCAAGCGTGCAAAGTCCAAACGATGGGCTGAGCGAACTTCAGCAACGCGTCAATCAACGCCACACATGTTCAGTCGACCTATTAATTACAGAGATTTCCACCTGAATCAGGCCTCTCATTTGCGTGTGCTTGACTTGCGTTAATTTTTCAGCGGTGGCTAGGATATCATCCGACTACACGTTGTCAAAAGCAACATCGACCTCTCTACAAACCAAAGGAGCCGAACTTCGACGACGAACTGTGATAGCTGCTGCTCGCGCGTCCATACGCCCATGTTGCCGTTGATCTCCATAGCCATCGTCACCTCCTCGCCTGTCACACCCACGCACGTGCCACCGTCCACGCCCTGTTTCGCCTAGCTCCCGCGCCATTTTTCACCGCCTGCGCCACTCTTCCTTAGAAAATTAATTATTAGATTAGTGTAACAAGGGTTAGTTATGGTTTGGGATTCAGTTAGGCTAGTAGCTCTGATTAGGTTTGGTTAGTCAGTGGGGTTTAGTTAGTGGGTTAGGTTTAGGTTTAGTTAGTTTGGTTAGTGCTAACCAAGGTTTAACAATCAGGATAGGTTAGCCTAAGTCAATGTCCTAACAATCCTAGGGGTCTTAGGTTAGTGTTGTACATAACTGTCCTAGGTGACTTAAGAAACGCCCAAAAGTTAGTGACCTTTCACAACCTCGTTTGGTCCATTTTGAAGCCTCTTCATCGATCTTTCTCCCAAGCTTTGCCATCGGCCCTTTTCAAGGTGTTCATTACAACAGGTTTTGCTGTCTATTTCTCCTAGTCAACTCCATTTCTTACCTGCATTTGTTGCGTGACAGTCACGATGCCACCCAGTTGTCACAAGCTGGGGACACACTTGAGGCTACTCAGCAGGAGCAGAGGGCATTGATTGAGAGTGCTCCTACAGGTGGGATACTTGCCCCGCATCTCCTATACCTAAGGAGTAAGAAATTTTTGGATGCTCTCTCGTCTATGCTTCAGAATGCCTTCTTGCAGATGGGACAACGAATCAGCCAGGCTATGTAGGACAAGGGCAAGCAGCCCATACCCTAGCAAGGGGACCACTTAGACAGTCAGGATGTTTTTTTTGCTCCACGCAGGGGTTTTATGGCAAATGCCTGCCGTGCCTATGAGCATCAGTCTTCTGGACCGCCGTTGCATGTAGCCCAGCATGGGGATTATTTGGACTTGGATGATGCATTCAATGCCACAGAGCACCTTCTTTGCAGGATGTCAAGCCATCTTTTGGCTCACAATTTTTGGCATCTATGCAAGCCAAGTCGTCTCTTTTGGGCCGACCCGTTGGTATGCATTTGGTTAGTGCCCCTTTCACCGCACCAATGAGTATGCCTGGAGCTGGTTTTGGTTTATATGGTAGCCCACACCACTGGGAGAGAGGTCGGTCCTCTTCTCAGTCCTTTGGCATGCCATCATTTCGGAGAGAAGCCAAGGTTCATGCACCAATCGCTCTGCCAGTGAGCACATATAGCTAAACGCAGCTAGTGCATCAGATGGCAATAGCTACTAAGAAGCAAAAGGTGAGTGGTGGGCAACATGCCACTTTTGATAGATGCTATCAGATTCCTTGCGTTCATATTAGGTTCTACCTGAGGCCATCAAACTTGAGATGTCTTTCTCTGTTATGTGAACCTCAAGCGTGATGATGCCCACACTTCTGGAGGTTACGCACACAAGAATTATGTAGCCAAGGATGTCAAGGACAAACTCACAAGGCATAAGTTCAAAGGGGACACTCACACACCTAATGAGTTGGAGGAGTGGCTTACAAAGCTGGAAGATTATTTCCACTTCTACCCAAAGTAGGATGAGGATCGCATAATCTTTGCGGGTATGCACATGCAGAACTATGCACATACTTGGTGGTGCTATATGAGGGATTCACTCCAAGGCCAACCACGTGGAGGGGTTTTAAAGAAATGATTGGTTACTACCTTCATATCCCCACTCATCTTGGATCAATACTTGGCTGAACTCTATGTATTGTCGCAGAGTGGTGCAGTCCAAGAGTATTTGCAGCGCTTTTGGAGGCTTTCCTTGTTTGTACAGGACGTATCTTGAAAAAGGGAAGAAGTTGTGTTTCATCTACGGATTGAGTCCTTCCCTAACTACATATGTGAAGGCACATAATTGAGAGGGCAGCCCAGCTTGCAAAAGTATTTGAGCCAAAATATTCCAGCAAGTATAAGAATGTAACGGGCAGCATGCATGGTGCTCCTTATGACACCGAGAAGAAGCCTAAGTTGACTGATTGGCATGATAGGAAATCAACACAGCAGCACCATTTCTGAGGTTTCCCACTATTACAGCAGCAAGATGCCATATGCTAAGCCATACAGGTAATCTGATGCTAAGCCAAGTGCTGGTAATGAACAATCAGAATTTAAACAACACACCAAGGCTATTATGGACAATAGAAAGCGAGCAAACTTATGCTTTAAGTGTGGTGAGAAGTGGACTCCTGAGCATTGAGAAGTTTACAAAATGCGTAACAGTGGCATTGCAAAACTCAGCATGATTATTAAGATATCGGATGATGAGGATTTAATGGATGCATCTGATACCTTGGATGCCACTCATGAGGATTCAGAGGGTGCACATGACGTGGAAGGCTCTAGATACTGGAGCCACGAATTGGTTTGATTTTCCCTTTGATCCTAGTGGTGCTATTGAGCATAATATGCATGGTATACAATCAAATGACACTCAACCCACCTGTGGCATGCGAGGGTGTTGGCCTACAGTCTTCCATGTGGATCATTAGGTTGCTATGCCCTTTCATGCACGAGAAGATGCAAATGGAAATGGTCCTGTGGATGAGATCTATTGGGATGTGTAGCAAACAATTCATGCTATCTCTTTTTATGCCTTGATGGGTGCCAAAAGTGTTGAAACGATCAGATTGAAAGGGAGGCAAATTAATGGCAAGATTGATCACATGCTTGTGGACAAGGGTAGCACTCATAGTTTCATCAATTCTAAGACCTTACAAAAGGTGGGACTGATTGCTACTGAGATTGATCATGGGTTGAGAGTAGAGATTGCAAATGGACAGCATTTGATAAGTAGATTTTGTTGCCAAGATGCAAGGATCAAGCTCCCTGAGGATTATGAATTTGTTGGGGATCTCTTAGCACTGGACATGGGCCCAATAGATGCTATCTTGGGCTGCGATTAGTTAAAATTTTTGGGTAAAATCAGCATGGATTTAAATGCCCTATCACTCAGCTTTGTCCACGGGTAGAGCTGTAGAATTACATGGCATTGCCAATCCTAAATTGCAGGTCATTTCAGCAAGGCAGTTGGCCAGAGAGCTCAAGAAGGTCCGGTTACCATCGAATCAAGGTGAAAGAAGGAGATGACGGCCTTTCGCAAAGAATGAGGCTTGTATGAATTCAAGGTGATGCCTTTTGGATTGACTAATGCACCAGCCATCTTCGAGGCACTGATGAATAAGATATTGTAGCCACTTCTTTTCAGATGCATGCTAGTTTTTTTTAAATGATATCCTCATTTACAAGGCAAGAGCACATTAAGCATGTGAAGCAAGTGCTGGAAATTTTGAGGATGCATCAGCTTTATGCAAAAGCCAACAAATGCACTTTTATGGCAGTGTACACAACAGTCATGTCTATACCAATTTCTTGAGATTAACTTACTACAACTAAGTTTAAAAACTGTATATATAAAAATATGGTTATGAACAACCTAGAAAACATTAAGTGCAAATTATTGTGTTTGGGAAAAGCAGAGGGGGAAAGGGGAATGAAAAACATACCGACATGTCTATCTTCAGGGTATGGGAATCATGTGAAGCTTGGATACAATTATTCATGAGATCCTTGTCACGAATCAGCTGCCAAGAGCAAGAGTTTCTCAATGAATAAATCCTATATAAACTGGAGGAATCTCAAGTAGAAAGTTGCAACATAATAGAACGAAACTAGTTATCTTTTTTTTTTCCCCAGAGAAAAGGAACTTCTATTAATTTTGAAACAACACCACCATACAAATCAGCAAAAAACCACAAGAGGTGCTGATCATAGGAGAGAGAAAAGAAACAGATTGCCACCTGCAAGGGGCCAACTTGTTCCCTGAGACCCCCGTATACTGCCTATGGAATCTCTGGAACAAGGGCTAAAACCCACAGTGGCGGACTATAAAACCAGCGAATACCTCTCGCAGTGAGAATATAGAAGATGCTTGCAGGCCATGCCTTGCATAAATGTTCAAGCGTTTTGGCGGTCATTCTAGAATCCGGAGTCCTGCACTCCCAAACAGCTCGTAGAGTGTATATGATGTCCTGCTAGATGGCGACCAGAGTGGCTTCCGGAGTAGTCTGTTGGCCTCCCATCACCAAACTATATAGTGAGCAACCGAGATGTGCCTCTCCCCCACACACTATCCTCTACTGAGGGTGCAAGGTGAACACATCTCAAAGCAATTGCCTCATGTTCCTTGATCCTAGCCACTAACTGGCTGCAAACTCGAAAGGCTAGAGCGGTGGGGTCTAATGAAAACGCGTGCCCCCCCTTTGTGAGCCACGCAACCATCCCCCACGTGGAGTTTCTCTCCATCCGGTGTGCGCTCACCACTATGCTCAAAGCTGCTGACCATATCCTTTGCGTTGTCGGGCATTCCCAAAGATAGTGAGGGATCGTCTCAGTCACTCTATTCATATGACAATGGCATTTGCCGTCTGCCTGCATCTGCTCCAACCAGGGCCCACTTTGGGTGGCCGCCATGAGCTAATCATCCAGAAGAAAAATGAGATCTTCAATGGTGGTAGGCTGGACCAAAGGCGTCACCAGAAGCGAGGTATGATCTCCCTGGGGACCTACTACTCGACCCAATGTCGCTCCCTCGTGGGGGTCCACACTGCTGCCTCCAACTGCAAGCATCGTCCAATGTGGGTCGTATACGAGAAGGGCACTTGTCTGAGTGCCCTACTCAAGTAGGCCAAAACCACTCCCCTGGATCCCACTAAATGTCCTTGGGGAGGCACCCCCTCCCATAACTAGAGTCTCCAACATGTGCCCTCCCGATTCGAAAGAATCGAGTCTGGGATCAATAGTCTAGTTCTTGCCCAATCGGTCCATGATCTTGATCCTCTGTCAAGCCAGCCCATCTAAAGCCTCCTCGTCCCATCGGTCTCTCTCCAGCTCTGTAGTCAGAAGGTCTCCCTCACCTGCCCTATAGTACCTATTCCGAAAGGAATCCATAGTCTGTTTGAAAAACTGTACCTGTTCCAAAAGGAATCCATAGTTTGTTTGAGAAACTATACCTGAGAGGCACTCCCATCCATGAAAACTGCCTAGACCAATAATGTGCTGTTCAGGTGGTGCTCAATCCCTCTCCCCAGGAGTCTGGGATTGTTGCATCTATCTCTACCACATGGTGCCCGTTCCTCTCATGTGTGAGTGCGTCTGCACCTTGTCCTCATCCTCGATATGAAGCTGCCTCCAAGTCCCAAAGGATCTCGCAGGGCCACTACCCTACTGTGCCCAACCAATATGTGTCTGCTGGCCAAGCATGCATCCCTTCGGATCTCGAACCTCTGGGTGCCACATAAGCGGTTGCCTATCGAACTCCTCCCTACATGTGGGGTTAAGTTGAATAAGACCGAACAATAAGTGCTCTTAGAATCCAAAAAGACTGCTCATCAAGGGAAAGCCCTTCCCTATGAGAGAAGCTAAGAAAATCCATCAGTACGGCGCTTACCACTGACCACCTGTGCAAGGGGTATTCCTGAGAAGCCCGTGTGCATCAAGAGATTCCAAGGCTCAAAGCCTGGAGTGAGACCCTGTACCACTAGCTTTCCCAAGAGGGCTCTACTCTGCATCTTTGCATCAATGATGCCAAGGCCCCCTTGGGCATGTGGCAAAATCATTGTCTGCCATGCCACCTTGGCTCAAGTATTCCAAGTGCCATCCGAGCTTGCCCAAAGGAAGTTGCGTACTAGGTGCCATAGCTGCCCCATGTAGCCCCTGTGAAAGCCACGAAGAGGCGATGTACCAGGTTGTGTCAGGAGTACCTAGTTCGCCACTAAGGCCTTGCCTGCTATACAAAAAGTTTGGCCGAGCTCCAATAAAGAAGCTTGCACTGCACACTCTGTAAAACTGAGGCAATCTACTAGTCTATTGTAATGCCAATGCAAGGTATCTCATTGTCTAACCCTGTGGAATCTATCTGTCTAAAATTGGAGGTCCGCTCACTTCCAGAGGTATTACTGGAGGCCTAAGGCCACTGATGTGAGAAGCGTGAAGTGGATGATGCGTGGACCTATAACATTATACTACCCACATGTAAGGATCGCACTTGAAGTCGTCAGAGATGTGGGGAAGGAGCCACTCGATTGGCCGCCGTTGAGGCTAATGGACCCCCTGATCTTGCTACTGAGTCGGATCCTACGGACCCTGTCCAGTGCCATCAACGGATCTGGTTGAGCGTCGGAAGAAGTCCCATCCTCGTGTACGGGGGCGGTCCGTTGAGGCAACATCTGCCGGCGTCCCCTAAGACTGGGGGGTGCCTCCTGCTCTATCCTCCTATGCTCTCGAAGCTTGGCATGCCGTCTACATTGTTTTAAGGCATTCTTGCTGGGCTTTTTCTACTTCACCCTAGTCCAAGCCCCTCCAAAAGGCTCTACCCAAGGTGTCTGGGACTCCTTCCGCTGACCTGTCCCACATTGTGCACCCTCTTGGTGCGGTTGAGGGGGGTCTGTGCCCTAACCTCTCCTACAATCCTTGGCCAGGTGTCCCATCTACCTAAACCGTAAGCACTAACCTGGCAAGCCTGAAATCTCAATGCAATGTCTGAGCTCACCACCATCCAAAGTCTCCAGAAAGATCTCCTTCGGAACAGTCTTTGGGCACTCCACGATCAACCTGAGTTTGGGGACTCCATCATCTGCAAAACCACTGTTGCTACCGCTTGAGGTGGCGACTCCACCACCATGCCAAAGGCCCCACCAATGGAGTGGAGGATGAATCTATACTCCTTGGGGAGCCCGGAAAAGTGGACCGTCACAGGGAAGCGAGGTACATGATGTGCCAAATCCATATCATCAACCTTGAACCCATGGTACCAAGCGAGAAGGTAAACGATGCAGGCTCAAAAGAAGTGGGCTCCACTCCATGAGTGATCGGTTAGCGCCAGGGGAGCTCAAATGGAGAAGGAAGACCCCTCTGCCATAGATGGTAACCTCTTGTATGAGGTCCAATGCTAAGCTCACCTGAATCCAATCATAGACTTGGCTAGCTCTTGCCTTGTCTTGAAGAGACTATACTGCTTTCTTCACTTGGTGTTTGTCCTCTCGAGAGAGAAGAACCTTAACGGATTGGGGAGTCGAGGGTGCAGCCATGGGAGCCCCTTTGGCCAGGCCAATGGTCACCACCAAGATTTGGTCTACACAAGACAAACCGAACCGCTACTCTGCAAGAAGAGAAGGAAAAGGAAAAAAGAGGAGGCTAAAAGAGGCAAAGAGCCCTCTCGAAGCCCCTTGGAGGCTGACAAAAAAGGGAAGGTTCCTAGAAAGGTACGAAGGAGGACGGCCCTCCGAAACCCTGCCAAAAACACTCCAAACAAAATCCAACCGGCCCAAAAGAAAAGACTAGCTGGGTGCTGGTCCTCATTGGCTGAAACGCCACCAAAGTGCAGCACTGAAAAGACCCTTGGAGACTCCTTGATGAAAAACTTCCAATGACCTGAGCACCTCTTGGCAGAAAGCACTCACGAACCGAGCCTGATGAAGAACCTCCACCTTCCTGGAAGGGCTGCCCACCGAAAGTAAGCCCGCCACAAGGGCAAGCCTCCCGTAAGGAGGGATTCACCCTCTGAGGCGGCTTGGGGGACAGTGAAGTGCCGCGCCCAGGCTTACCAAGCCTGAGGGCAGCTCAGGCGCCGTGCCTGCCAGCAGCAGCTGCAGTAGCTCAAGCCACACCTAGGGGCGCGGGGGGGGGGGGGGGCGCTGAGGCCTGCTTTCACAGCTGCAAGTCGCCATGGAGGGGATCTGGTCACCATGTAGAAGGAAGGGGCTGCGAATTGCAAGGAGCCGAGGGAGAAGGAAGGCGGCGGGAAGAGGAAGGAGGGGAGGAGAGGAAGAAGGCGGGGGGGGAGGAGGCAGGGGGGGGAGGGGAGCTGAAGCGAGGGAGGGGGAGAGGGGAGAGCAGCAGTATCAGGGAGAAGCAGTCTATACAAAACAAGTTATCATCCTTGGCATTTTTTAAATTGTACTCAAGCCGCAGAGAATTGATAGGTTAGACTTGAAGAAAGAATATCTGATGATCATAATAGCTTCCATCCATTGTTCTCAGACCATATGAACATTAAGCATTTTCAACTTGATTTATACCAGTCTTGCTTCTTCATTGTCAATATCATCAGAATCACTCAATGCAAAGTGCTCCATCACTGCAACCGCTTGTGCTGCAACAGACTCAGAAAACTTGTTTTCTAGCATTCTCATTGTCGCGAAGGTTTTATTATGTCAAGTGCTCAATCAGTCTAGTGAATGTACTTTTTGAGTTGATGTGGTGAAAGTTCAAATCGAGAACATGTTGTAGGCAAATATACTATATGAATTCACATAGAAACCCTCCTCTTTCCCTTGTCACTCTCCACCTTTTCCCCTTGTCTTGGTTGTGCCTTCAATGTTCAAGGTAACAATACCACCGCATTTGTACAATAAACAGAGTCCAAACCCACACTTGTACCCATAGATTTGAATGAAACCTCAAAGATTTTCAGAATATATTCTTGATAGGATATTAGTTTTGAAAATTTAGCCTGCAATTCTCCACAAGAACAGCATAGTTTTCCTCAAACATAGTCCATGAATCCTGAAACATGGTTTCATAATACATCAGTATACTGCAGAGTAAATCACTTTAAATAAAGTGAGCTTGAGGTTCTGAAATTCAACAAGTAGAAAAAGAGAGTGACCTGAATCTCACCAACGGATAGCATTTCAAGCTCCAAAAGATTTTCTTTCATTTTCTCACTGCTCTCTCTCAAAAACTCCAACTTTTCCTCAGCATTGTTGGGATCTTGATCTACTTCTAGAAAAATCTGCAACCATATTCAAGAACGTCACTCTTCTACTAGTTTACAGAAGAAAGTTATATATATGTCTATGCAAATGTTGAAGAAACGAATGGATCAAATTAGAAAATTCTTATGTTCAAACGAGTTTGTGTGCGTTGTATCTCTCAGCAGGGGCCTAGCAATCCCTTGCCTTAACCCATGGTGGGTTGTATGAAATACTTTTTAAAAATTGTACCTTGTCTCAAAGGCCTACGAGGCCTCTTGAAGATGTTAATCTCTCTCTCTCTCTCTCTCTCTCTCTCTCTCTCTTTGAGAAGCCCAAGAAGTAAGATGAGCAGCAAAGGCAGCCCAAGCCACTGAAAGGATAGATAGAGGGCTTCAATAGCCTCTGCAACCATAATGGATTACAAACAAATAGCACCGCTTTTTGGAAAGCAGCCATCACAGCCTCAGATTCAGTCTCGGATTCTGACTCAGCCGTAGCAGCCTCAGCCATAGCTTCAACTTCAGCTTCGGTTCAGGTGTCATCATAATCAGCATCAACATCATCATTACCATCCTTGTCTAACCATCTCTGGGGACGATTGTACCGCCACTGTCACCAACACTAGTATCGACCTCAACACCATGTTGACATCAATGATGGCCTCGACATGCCCCCCTTAGCCCGATTGCCACCGTACCACTCTATGCTGTTCCATAGTAAGCCTCCCTTTTGCCATCCCTATCCATCAGCCAGCCACTTTCCCCTTCACAGTCAGACTCACCTCATTCCAGTTGTTCCCCCACCACTCTCAATCTTTTGCCCCTATCTCCCTACCCCCTCAACGCTCAGCCCCTACCACACTCATCACTTCAGGCTCACTCGATTCCACTTGAGGCTTGGAAGCATATCATCATGGAAGTTCACCCGCCTCAATACATCACAGAAGGAGCGAAGATCGCCTCATACACAGCCTTGGTTAGGAGATACTACAGCTCCGTAAGGTGGTGGCATCCATAGCCATGGCCCTGAGTAGTGGGCCCCCATGTAGTCGACCATTGCAAAGACTTTTAAATGGGTGGATGTCGCGAAACAAGAATATGTGAAGGATACCACTTCGGCCACCACCCTGCACAGTAGCAAACAGAGAGCCAATAAGGCTCTCAACCTGAGAGTCCAAGGAATCCCTCACAAGTCCTCCAGTCCCATCGAGGATGCAACCAGCTTCGTGGCTTCCACCCTTGGAGTCTCGAAGCATGGGATTGAGGGAGCCTGGCATGTAGGATGAGACCCCACCCCAGAGCAGCCCCTTGTTATTCACTTTACAGAGACTCGGGCTCACCTTGTAGTACTATGCAGACGATCAGCCCTACGAGATCACACTGATATCTATTTGGATGAGGACCTCACACCTTTGCAAGTAGAGGAGAGGCACACACTTCTATAGCAAACAGGACATTGCCCCTAAGGAGGGGAAGTGGGCAGTGGTTCAAGATGGGCAGTTCTTGATAGGCCCCCGACTAGTGTTTGGTGGCTCTATGAGATTCAATGCACTGAAACCCTTACTTGAACTGTTTGGAACTATAACGGTACCTTACGATCACATCCATGGAATTTTTGCAGTCTTACATAGGGCAAGACACAACGTTTTATGTACAGAGACACATCAGAGCCCAAAGCACCCTTTGACTGCCGCCAGTGGTGGATACACATGGGATGCAACATACCAAGATGAGACTCAAGAGACAGGTGGAATGCGTGAATCCGAGGGAGTGGCAGTACTATACAGATCATCCCTCATCGAGATGACCTCCATTGAGAGGCATGACACACACAATAGATTTATGTGGCTTTAGATCCAACGTCCCTCACGACAAGACCTCTTCATCACAATATGTTGCCCTCACACTTTGCTCGAGACCTACACGAGGATGCTAAGACTTCACCATACACATCCCTATACCCAGACATCATGGATTTCGTGAGCTGCGGGGACGTTCTCCTTGTTAGGGACTTCAATACGAGGGCAAGTAAGTAAAAGTGAGGTATCACTTCAAAATTTTCATGATGACTCTATCTTATTGGCAAAGATTGACTTTTGGATTTTCATGATGACTTTATCTTATAGTTTAGATGAGGCAAGGATGTCTTGGGTTTCCGCATATAGGCGAGCCGCCCCAACCACATCGTGTACATGCATGGATTTTTAGACATGGGTAGGGACACAAGATCTTGTCATTTATAATGGTTTGAATCAATGGCCCTCCTCGGGTGGTTTCGCTTGTCACCCCACATGGGGGGGGGCCTCCAGTGTAGTTGACTACCTCATGGGATTTCCTTTGACACTTCTTAAGTTGACTACCTCTTACTACACACAACATGACACCACCCACACACACTACATATCATGACATACACTTTGATCATAACCTTTCACCTGAGTACTCCGCACGTCTTCGCACTCTACTCATGTAAATGGATGACATTCCGCTCCTTGAGGATTGAGAAACCCTAATCACCCGCTCTCTCCATGAGGCCATCCTACACACTTTCACACACACCACCCATTCCACTCGCCTTCCACCTCTTGGCTTAGTACCTTGCAATAGCTGGTACGATGATGATTGCAATGTCTATGCTGTCAAATTAGATTCGCGACTAAGCATCGCCTTCAGAGTGAGATAGAGACAATATGCGAGTATGCTTGTCTGGTCCACCAGAAGAAGTAGGCTTTCTTTTGCAAGCATAAGGAATTGTCAATAAACATTCTATTTAGTAACAACTCTTGGCAAAATTTTCTTGAGCGACCAGCCCAATCTCCTCTGACAGATACCACACTATGGCACTCCTATGCACGCACGTTATGTGACGTTCCTCGCCACTTTAGCCATCCTCCTCCTTGCACACTTTTCACACCCGACGGTATCAAACACACAACTTTGAAGATTAAAAATGGCCAAGCGAAAGACCATGAGGGACTACGTACTGAATTCATTGCATACTATGGCCTTGATCTTAGCAAAGCTATTTATCAAAGCAGTTTGTGGTTTCCCTCACACTTGGACTAGAAACACCATCACTCCCATTCACAAGGCAAGAGATTCCATGAGCTTGGAAAACCATACGAACATTATGATTGGACATGTCATCTCTAAGATATAGACATCAATACTCGACATAGAGGTTAGCTGGTTTGCAAAGCTTCATGGACTCAAGGCCGAGGGACAAGCAGGATCCTGGGTGGATCACACAACTCTAGATCATATACTCACACTCAGAGGTGTCAGTGAGGAGGCCAAAGCATAGAGATAGAGGGTTTATTGCTGCTTTGTGAATTTTCACAAAGCTTTTGACACAATGCCAATAGCACACCTTATCAGACGTTTGCAAGAGCTTGGGTATGGCCAAGAGATCATTCGGACAGTTATGGCACTCTATGAGAGGGTATCAGGCAAGTTTTGGATAGGTACAAGGTAGATATGGGAGATCATGAGTACTTTTGGGATCAAACAAGGTTGTCCATTATTAGCAACCATGGTTGGTAGATGAGCTCAAGACTTAGAAGGACATTAGGGGGCAAGCTACTCCTCGCCTGCTCCTTGACTCAGATCCTCCCATATGCAAGCGATACAGTCTTACCCTCATCCTCAGCAGCAACACTTGGATGTACTTCATACCTTCTACAAGATTCAACACATCTCGAGCAGACATACACAAAGAGCAATTCACAATGGACGAATTACTGGTGGAGGTTGTCGCTGTTGGAATATGAAGCCAAAGTGAGTAAAAAATGAGTGTACTAGGTGTCTAGGGGGTGTTTTATAGTCTAGTGAGTCCTAGACATGCCACGTGTCATATTGGGAGTTATCCCATATACACTATGGCTTTCTAGAGTCTAGTGTCACACTATATAGTGTTGTACTTGTCTATTGTCTAACACATCAGTCAACATCAAGCTTTGTATCTTGTGAGTATTTTGGTTATCATTGCCCAGCACTTGTTCTTTCATTTGCTTTCCATTTTGCCTTTCCATTATGCTTTCCATATTTCCATTCTGTTCCTAGTTAGCTTGGCATTCTCCTACCGCCATGTCTCTTCATATGGTATCGGAGCCTTCCTTCCTAGCCCTTCCCTGCCTCCATGTCTGTTCATATGGTATCAGAGCCACCTCCAAGAGGTTGAGGTAAGAGAGTAGCCGTGAAGCTGCCTTCCCTCCTCCTCATTGGAAGGTCCTCTCTTCCACTTGGAGGGTTAGCCTCTCTTCCTCTCCTTCCTTGAGCACTCCCTCTTCTTCCCAAGCCTCATCACCGGCATTGGAGCTGATCTACCTTGTTGCTACCCTCTCCATTGTCTTCATTTTCAGCCGGCCATAACTTACCCAAGAGCTGCACCATTCTTCTCTCCAAAAGTACGCCAAATCCTGTTCC
This sequence comes from Dipteris shenzhenensis, assembly GCF_047967505.1. NCBI lineage: Eukaryota > Viridiplantae > Streptophyta > Polypodiopsida > Gleicheniales > Dipteridaceae > Dipteris > Dipteris shenzhenensis. The sequence goes on from NC_141596.1 coordinate 63,695,342, forward strand.
ATTTCCTGTTGCATATCTGCCCCAAAAGCGCACCAATTTTTGCCCTCTATTCCAGCCTCTTCTACACCCGTGATCTACACCCGCAATCTACTCAGCTCCCCTCCACTCGCCATCTAGCAGCCCACACTGCTGCTGCTGCCTGCGCAGCCCCTGCTGCCCACGTAGCCCACGCAGCTCTTGCTGCTCTTCAGCGCCTACATCCTATTCTACGGCCTGCATACAAGCAACTTCACAAGCCTTGCCTTCAACAAACTAAGGCGACACCACTGCTGTGCCAACCAAACTCCAGCAAGCTTCCATCACTACAGAACCGTCAGGGCTCGCTCCAACGACCACGCATGAAGCACAAGGCTCCGTTCATCGACTGGCTTGCCACTTCCATCGTCAATGCTAACGCCCACGTCAGCTTCTCCAACCTTGATGTGAGCTCTTGACATTACATTGCGGTGACTCCTTCGCGTGACTACTCCAACATTGGTGAAAACTTCCCAAGCTAGATGCGAGTTCTTTGATACTACTCCGACACACTCCACTACAGTGATCTTTCTGATTAGTGCATTACCTCAAGCTTGATGTAGACCACTCTACATCAACAAGTGACTTCTTCACCATTGCTTATTCGATCGAAAGCTGAGGTACTTCGCATTGATTGACTTCCCGATTGGTCGTGGTATCTGAGGCTTCTACTTCGACATTGGTGACTCTCTTTTAGCCATTTTGAGAGTCACTATGTGAGTGCTCCATTTAGCTACCCCATGGACTTCACTGACACATTTTTTTGGGGCATTCCTGCCTAGCGCTTCATCGACACCATCATCGTCTCGCAGGGATGTGCACACATGTGCAGTGGCTACTTGGAGGACATCTCTTATCATAAGAGATCTATTTTTTATTACTACATGCTTGATGTTATTTTGGGGTCCTCTGCCCTGGGTAGTTCCCCTAAAATGATATGTATTGAGTGTTTGATTTTCATTGAGTCTAAAGGTCCTCTACCTTGGATAGTCGTCCTAAAAAGATGTATTGGTTTTCCTATTTTTTTGGTGTGTGGCTTTCTAACATGACCTGTTATGAAGCAAGGGGGGATGTACTGTGGGAGCCATGTATTGGCTTTGATAGGTTTAGAGGGGGATGTATTGTGGGAGCCATGTATTGGCTTTGATAGGTCTCGTTATTGGGCCTGACCGATTTCCAGGATGTTGGTGTATTCCTAGACCTATGAGCTGGTCATGTAGCCATGCTATAACGTGAGCCTCTAAGCATGTTGAGTCTCAAGCCATGAGAGTGCTTGGATCAACCTCTGAACATGCTCAGACATTAGCCTCTGAGTTACATAGGGTGCACAGTTTGATGACCGTCATTGTCATGTTATGTTCTTGGTTCCATTCCAATAGTCCCTCACCTTAGACCATCATTGTCATGTTCTATTCTTGGTTCCATTCCAGTAGTCTCTCACCTTGCCGTCATGGGGGGGTGTTGGAATATGAAGCCAAAGTGAGTAAAGAATGAGTGTACTAGGTGTCTAGGGGGTGTTTTATAGTCTAGTGAGTCCTAGACATGCCACGTGTCATAGTGGGAGTTATCCCATATACACTATGGCTTTCTAGAGTCTAGTGTCAGACTATATAGTGTTGTACTTGTCTATTATCTAACACATCAGTCAACATCAAGCTTTATATCATCTGAGTATTTTGGTTATAATTGCCTCTGGCACTTGTTCTTTAATTTGCTTTCCATTTTGCCTTTCCATTATGCTTTCCATATTTCCATTCCGTTCCTAGTTAGCTTGGCATTCTCCTACCGCCATGTCTTGTTCTTTAACCTCTTGGCAAACTTCCAAGGTGTTGATTTTTTTTTGTGTGCAAAAAGATGACTTCATTAAGTATGAATGAAAGTCGCAAGAGCAAGCTCAAAAGCGAGAGAACATCATGACATGCATGAAAGAACAAAAAGCTCAAAAAGAGCTAACAAAAATACAAGGTGGAGGCTGAAAATGCCACCTCAACCCTAAAATAGTCTCAGAGAAGAAAGGAGATTCTCTCCAAACTCTGAAAAAGGTATCTCACATGGCTGTAGCTACTCTGGAGGATCCTTGCATGCTCGCCCAAATGGCCATCAGTGTGTGTATAGTACAATCCATATACTGGCCATAGACTGAAATGGGTGTATAGTATCAGTCCATCAGTGTGTGTATAGTATTAGTTCATCACTGTGTGTATAGCATCAATCCATATACTGGCCATAGACTGGGACGGGTGCACCTGTGAACCCTCCATTGCCTCTGTACATCTAGCCCTCCAAATATGCCATGCTGCAATGCAAGCCAAAATCTCCCAAGATGTGTCTACCGAGGCATGAGCAGCTCTGAAAGGAGTGAAAGGAACATCGTGGAGAGAGCATGACTCCATAGAGTGTCATCGTATAATGAAAGATGAGTCTGAGTCCTGTCCCTCGAAAAACACCTGAGGTCCAGTAAGAGATAACCATGCCACTGACCCCCCCATACATGCACCACCTAATATGTCTTTCCTACCGAGGCCCACCACATCTATCCTATTCACCGTATAGAATGTGCGATCCGCATTGCGTAGGCTCCACAATTGGAGAGCACAGGACCATGAGGGGATGTAGACTAAGCACATTGCACATGGAGGGCTTCGAGTAGATTTGCAATCATGCTCTATGCCACAACTTCTCATTACTTGGAGAACCACCAAAATTGTGCCGATACACAAAGAAGAGGATCCCATGGACACTAGAAGCTACCACACTCTCATGATTGGCCACACATTGGCCAAGATTTATGCAAAAAAAACAGCAAAGATTTCATCACTCGAGCGATGTCATGTATGTGTGCCAGACACTCGGGTCCATTATGGGGATATGTGGCTTCCCCTAAGGGAGAAGCCCCCATGCAATAGTGGGGTCCCCTCCTCAAAAATATCGGATCACCTCATTCATCCTAACAACGAGAGGAAAGCTCGCCTCTTATGTCGTGTCAGGCGGCGTGAGATCCCTTGTGCTTCGGGCATCATCAGGTGTCCCAAAGCCTGCTCACATATGAGATGAGTTCTCATCTCTTGGCACTCATCATTCAACCATGGGTTCTGGGGCATATTCCCAGCTGGGCGTGTGTGTTGTGGATCGAGTTGTGGGGAAGGATCTGGCGGTGATATCTCAAACCAATGAGAAAAGAGTGTTTGAGGCATGGGCGGTCTGCATCATCTCCAAGGGGGGTTGGTAGCTCATGAGACAAGTGGCTCGTATAAATCACATCAAGGGCAGGGTCAAAGAGTATCTAGACAAGGGTGGGGGCGGGAGGGTTCCGTCGTCTGGCGCCTGGCATGGTAGTCGAGATGCTGAATGCCAGATAGGAGTGGTTAGAGGGGAGGGACAACAAACTGATGTACATGCAATACTAAGGTGGGGGAACTGATCAAGTGTACTTGTCCCCTGTCCATGGGGGAACAAGTAAGCCCTCTAGATAACGGCTATCTTAGACGGCTGTTATATATGACCAAATCGTGTACTGCTTCCATCTCTAGCAAGTGATGCCCATACCTTGTCACATGTGGTGCATTTTCTAAGTACCTCACCATCCCATCCTTTATTGGTCTATCTTTGGTACTCTGAGAGTATCTAATCCAAAGTCAAGTAAACCCACCTGTCTACTCTCTGTAATGATGAGTCACAATATGAGGAGTATAAAAGAAAATTTGATGGGGGAATCAAAGCTTTTTACCACTATCAAAATGCAGAATATCTTTTGGATAGTAGTGGAGGAAAGAAATGTAACACCACTGTTACACCTTTTTCCATAAAATTACATTCTCTTATCCTATTTGGAGCCCATTTGATACTTTATCTTAGGAAGAAAGAAATGTCGTTACACAGGACTTTCCTACACCAAACACTTTGGCTTTGAATATCAAGGATATTTTAGTTAGTCCCCTTATCCCAAGAAGAATACTTGAAGGAACATTTGCACACCAGGTTCACCATATATCGTCTTGTATGGACTGTGATCCTCTGTGGTGACCTCATGTGCATATAGGATGATGCATTGAAGTAGCATTCTACAATGTATCCACATGTGTCTTGCATGCTCCTCCTTCCAATCATAGATATATGTGGTCTCGTGTGAATTAAAAAGAACTGCCACGCCTCTAGAGCCTCGTACCCCACTATATCTCCTCTTCTCCTTCATATGAGCCAACTCCAAGGTGCATCCTGTCACCATGGTTAGCCCTCTCTTTGGACTCTCATGTGTTTCAGTATAGAAGACCACATCTCTATCAATCTTTGAGAAACCCCCTGGGTCAAGACCGAAGGGTGCCATTGTTGTACCACACCTACATACTCAATATATTTGGTGCCCCTATGGTAATTGCAATCAACGTGACTGTAGTTTGAAGAATAAGTTTCAGCAATGGATCAGCTACGCCAACAAGTAGCCGTGGTAAGGAGCTTGGCCAAAGGCAGGCAATGTAGTTCGGCTCTGCTTCAACAACCAGCTAGTAATCTCCCATCCCGGTGATTAGGAAAAAAAGGAAAGACAACCAGGAATTATGTACTTCACCACGTCAGATAGCTGAGACTTCATAGGGATCAGCTGCAATGTGGGCTCGTGGATGATGAGCTTATGAACCAGATTCCAGAGTATGTGTCTTTGTAATAGGCACCAAGACAAACCCCCACAAAAAAAAAAACAGACTAAGCATGGATCACACAGACTCAAAGAAAGACAAAAGACTACACAGCCCGAAACAGACTGAACTTAGAATTGAACTTCCCCCCAAAACTCAGAAAACAGTCAGCCTCAGAATACTATGAACCCACAGCCCACTTGAAGGCTATCTTCGTGACTCTTCAAGATATCAACCCACAAGCTAATCTTATCATATCTTTCCCAAGATCATCATCGAGCACTAGCAATGATGCAGCCTGCCATCTCTGAAGATTCTATCAGTTGAGGTCTCTGCAGCAACACCCGGCACCCGCCTGTGGTCAAAGGCCTCACTATTTCCAGCTTTGAAGCAACTGAGTGCTCACACCACAACTAGCCAACCCGTGCGCACATTGCAGCACCCTCTTACTCACACGCAACCTCCATCCAAAGTCCTCCAGCCAGCAGAAATGATGCCACAGCCATATAGCTCCTTCCAAAGCAAAGTGCCCGCATAGTCATCCTCCTCAAATCCAGCAGCTCCCAATAAGAGCAATAGCCAGTGCTCTCCACGTTAGTCTGCTACAGCTCGTCGCTCATCTCCACCTTTACAACTTCTCTCATGCTCATAGAGCTCATGGAGCTCACGCCTCTTCAACGTCCTTCAGCCTGTGTAGTAGCGATGCCTTCCCCACGAAACCAAGAAGCGCATGGTGCATACTCTCTGTCGCTCACAGGCCTCTGCGTCGCTCTGAAAAGGTTAAAGTTAACTCTTGTTTCAGATGACATACAAGTCCCAGCATGATTTCAACTCGCAACTCAGTGCCAGTTCAGTTCGCAACTAATTACCTAAGGATGGACCAAGCAGAAACAACATTCGATGAAAGTATGGAGAGATTAAGATACCAACACCAAGCATGGAGTGGCCATAAGACGGCTTGATTAAAATCCATATAGATGGTACGCATGCACTACTCACTCTTGCAACACAAGAGCTAATCGAGTTTATATTCTTAGACAATCCAATTAACTAAAAGGACAAAAGTATAGAAAGCAGCAGAACTCATTAGATCCCAACTTATGCGAAGCACCATACAGCTAGTGAAAGGTGAAGGCAGCTAGAAAGGAGGATAAGTGGGCCATTTACTGTGAAGGCAAGGCTCTCATTAGGGTGTCCGAATCAAAACCTAAGGACTCTCAGTTAATAACTCATGTAAATTTAGTTTTTGGGATTCAATGCCCACTTTTGAATTTGACCTCCTGTAGATATAATGCCTAAAAAGCTTAAGGAGTTGGAAAAAGTCCGTACAGTTTTGTACTTGCTGTGCTTTCCTCCTTGTAAAGCGTTGCTGCTTCCAAGCCTTTTCCTTAACTCGAATGGTGGATTATTCCTATGAGAAACCTTTCACAAAGACAAGTCGGTTTCCAACAAGAAACAAAAACAGGTGATGGATTCAGATGATTCCCTTCATGACTCTGCTGAGGCTCAGCTTGTTTGTGAGGTTATGCATGAAGGGTTTGAAGACACCCGCAAAGGTTGGAAAGATCCACTTCCCACCACTGGCATTATGGTGGAAGTGGATGATATATTTGATCCAGTTAAGGAGTATGCAAAGCATGTCATTATAATTTTCTTCCCAGGACGGATGCTTGCTACAGCAGATGTTGGGAATTGGTTGACTCGAACCCTGGGTGGTTCTTATGTCAAAAAAGTTCATTATGTAGCGAGGAGCTTTTTTGAGATCATCATGGCTGATGAGGAGCACCGTCAGCAAAAAAGGAAGGGATATATCTCAAAAAGCAAGCAGCTTGAGAGCTTTCCGGAGCTGGAACAAACCTCAGAAAGTTTTCCAGAAACAACAAGTCAACAGGAAGACATAATACAATTTGTCAAAATCCTCTATGAAAGGGATGGGGAAGAAAAGATAAACCACAACTATATTATGAAAGCACCAAAGGACATCATAACAGAGGAAGACATGGCAAATGGCCTGAAAACCCTGGCCAAGACACACAAGCGCTAGCAGAGAAAGTATAAGCTAGACACTCTGATCTTTCATGAGATCAGAACCAAGCTAGAGAAACAAGTCAATTTAGCAATGAAAGAGGACATGTAAGATAAGCTAATGCATTCAAAATCAGGGTAGGGGCATTACCTAAGGATTGACCAAGTAGAAACAACATTCGATGAAAGTATGAAGAGATTACGATACCAACAACAAGCATGGAGTGACGGCTTGATTAAAATCCATATAGATGGTACTCATGCAATACTCACTCTTGCAACACGAGCTAATCGAGTTTTTATTCTTAGACAATCCAATTAACTAAAAGGTACAGAAGTATAGAAAGCAGCAGAACTCATTAGATCCCAACTTACGCAAAGCACCATACAATTAGTGAAAGGTGAAGGCAACTAGAAAGGAGGGGAAGTGGGCCATTTACTGTGAAGGCAAGGCTCTCATTAGGGAGTCCGAATCAAAGCCTAAGGATTCTCAGTTAATAACTCATGTAAATTCATAGGTTTTGGGATTCGATGCCCATTTTTGAAGGAATCGCTATCATACACGAAAAAGAAAGGGGACAGGGAACAAGAATAGGGGGTCTCGAGACCCTCAGGATCAAATGTTTGGAATTTAGGAGGTTGGACCCAAGACCATCGCACTGGAAGAGGAAATAGCTGAGACAGACACACTTATAATTCTCCATATGGATGGATTAGGTGGAAGAAGATAGAAAAGGTCATCAATTGATGCAGGGGAAATCACTCATATGGGAAGGCAAATCCTCACATTGTATGGATGCTTTGGGCTACAAATATGTAATGGCACAACAAATTTCAAAACACGGGAGGGTACACATGCAAGACAGCTCAAGGGTCGAATGTAGTCGATCATGTAATCACACAAACACATATGTGAAGCACATGATTGACTATATCAAGATTGAGATGAGTCTCTTGAGTCAGACCATAGAGCAATGTCTATAGGCATAATGGGACAAGCAATGCTGTAAAAAAACAGAAAATTACTGCACATCCTAGGTTAAGAATGGACTACAAAAAAGTACATATTATGAAAAGGAGATAGAGGCACTAATGGCACAAGGGAAAATGCCTTCAACATGTCAAGAAATGAGCAAATACATAACAAATATGCTGCTGTCAACAGCTAAAAATTTTTTCACTAAAAGCAAAAGGAGATGTGTGCGGATGCCATGTAATCATTGGTATGACCAAGATTGCAAAGATGAAATAGAGCCTGGAAAACAGCATCTGCAATAGAGGAGGAGGACAAAAGCTCAAACATATAAATAGGTATTAAGGAACAAAAAATGATATATCTCAAAAAGCAAGCAGCTTGAGAGCGAAAGTGATGGGGAAGAAAAGATCAAACACAACTATACTATGAAAGCACCAAATGGCATCATAATAGAGGAAGACATGTCAAACGGCCTGAAAACCCTGGCCAAGACACACAAGGGCTAGTAGCAAAATGTTAACATGGGGAGGTGAGAAAACAAAGAAAATGCTTACAAGGCTTATGTATATGGCATTTGAGGAAGGGTTTCCATGAGATTGGCAGATAAGCAGGATTGTACCAACCCATAAGGGGGAAGATAGAGGGATGGCAAAGAATTATTGGACAATGATGGTGAGCAGCCTAATGGCAAAGTTATATGGCTCTATCCTTGAGCTGAAAATCAGCAAATGGGTAGAGGAACAAGAATTGAGGGCACCATCCAAGGCAGGGTTTCGTCCCAAGCACTCAACAGTTGATCATCTGGTTGCTATAAGGGTTGCAATTGAAGGGATCAAAGGTAAGAAAGAAGCTGTCTATTGCTGTTTCATAGATTTCAAGGAAGCCTTTGATAGAGTTCCATGTAAGAGACTATGGGAAATACAGGAAAAGCTCCATGCTCCTCAAGGTCTCAGAGAAGCCACATACCGACTCTATGAGAAGGTACTAGCTGAGTTAGCACAGCCGCTAGTGGATGGGTCATGCTCCAAGGGGAAAGCTATAATAAGGAGTGATATAGGAGTTAAACAAGGCTGCCCCCTCTCGTTGACACTTTAAGTTCCTCACTCCAAATTTGGAATCCCGATTCATCTATCATCAGGATTTTGTTTATGTCCTTACATCCTGACTCCAAATTTCGTCCAAAAGCCGTTACACAGATAGTGTGTGTTTTATTGAGTATGGTGATGTGGCGTTCCCTTCCCGTTCCCGTCCCCTAGGATTTTGGCGTTCCCGTACCCTAGGGGGTTGGCGTTCTGTTGGCATGCACGTTCCCAACCTTGAACTTGGACCTCCACAGGTTCACTACAATCCCTCCGTGAATAGAAAGCCAAAAGAAGAAAGTGAATTTTTTATTTCTAAGGGATTTCTAGAGTCTCTTCCAAAAGTTTTTTAGCACATCTGCAGAAATGTGAAAGCTATCCCAATGAGCGGTGCCTTCATCAATCCACTCCCACTCCCCAAGGTCCTACTACAAAGATTTGATGGGGACACCTCCATAGAGCCAAAGTCTCCATGAACCCAGGGCTAGAAGAATAGGGTCAGAATCCACGTACCCCTATGAATCTGTACCTTGCTCCATAAAACTTGCAATCATGATTGGCGGTTGGAAGAGACCCCCTGAAGAATATTCTCATAAGACATATGTAGCCTCCCTCCACAGTGAACATTGAAAACCAAGGCATCCTCATGTGCATCCCGCAAAGCAATAACCTGAATAGGAATACCCGTCTTATTGAAAGCACCCAACCAAGTGGAATCCGTAAAAGGCATATCATCTGTATCCATCCACTCCACAAGAATGGCTACATCAATCTGCTCAATCGTCCCTACACTCCCTCTGAGAAGACCAACTGATAAAACTCTCTGATCCTCTAGATGCTTTCTGAAAGCTTTCCAAGATCCCATAGTGGATGTAGGGCCCCTCTCCCATCTAGACCACTGCATATAATGCGAAGTGCCTAGTGGTCTGCCATGCTCATCAAGAATGCTTTCATTCCACATAATGAGCTGCCTTCGTGAGAGGAGGGGGGAACTCTCCGAAGTGTACTTCTGAAGCTGTCCCAAGCTTTCAAAATGGCAGCCATAAGAGGTGAGGAGGGAGGTCTGAGCAGGGCTGAAGTACAAATCCATCTATTGCTGTCCATCCAGTCTCCTCCCGAGGTGGGAGTAGCATCCCAAAATGAGAAGATGTTATCAAATATGCTTCAGCCATGTACAAAGCCCTTCTGCGAGTCATGAATGAGATCTTGAAGTATGGGCTGCAAACATAGGCAGATTGCTTTCGCCAAAATACAGAGTGCCCAAAAGAGTAATAGGTCTCCATTGAGACACTAGATTCCTGCAACCCCCTTTTGGAATAAGATGAATGAGACCCTCTATAAGTGAGTCCAGCATCTCATTGGAGTCCCAAAAACCCTATAGGGATGAGGTAATGTGATCTGATCCGAAAAAGCAATAAAAAGAGAAGGGAGTAAGGTCCATTTGAACCTAGACATTTGCCCTTGTGGAGGGCAGTAAGAGCAGTCCTGAATTCTATGTTGGTGAAAGGTGCATCAAGTGAGACTCTCATATCAGGTTTTACCAACACAGATACACACTGCCAAATAGCATCCCTAGCATATCTCTGGCCTGCATGTCTGGATTTGCTGTAAGAAGGTGAGGTGTAAAAATCTATAGCAATATGCATGACAGCATCGGGTTCTATCTGTAGAATGCCGTCTATGTTAATAAGCTGAGAAGATCTTTCTCTACTATGTCTGGGGTCAAGAGTAGAGAAGAAATGTTTATCGACTCTACCTCCGATCTAAGTCGAGAATGACTCTCTGGCATGAAAGACATCAATGTCTGGTGACGAGCCCTTGCTACAGCAACGTGCTCTGAATCTAAGGATCAGTAGGCCGTTTTTGCTCTTCCCTCTGAAGGGCTACTAGCTGCTGCTAGCGAATACTAACCTCTCGCCTGAGAATCTCACATCTCTTGGTGCCAGCAACTGAGTGATAAAAGTTGTCGCTAATATCAGTAAGGGCTGCAGCCGCCTGTGATGGGTGAGGCTCTCCATCCTGTATGTGAGAATCCCAAATGTGCAAAACAGCCTTCGTGAGGCCCTCCTCTGCATAAAAGGCATCTGGAATCCTAATATTGGCAGAGTGGCCTCTCGACCGAGGCTTTGAAACCATCAAAACTACTGGAAAGTGGTCTGAAGTGGACACCCCAATGCTAATGCATACTGACCCACGTCTATCCAAAGCCTAATCATCCACATAAAATCTATCAATTAGTGCATGGATAGGCATCTGCGTCCTCCTGTTCGACCATGAAAACAGAAGTGATTGTGACTGAGTGTGAAAAGCATCATCATACCAAACATCTCTGCCACTGAACAGAAACAAGGAGGCATCCTTAGCGCTCTCTCCAAAGAGTGAATGCCACTTTCTCTGCCCCCACTTTTATTTGAAGGCATCTCAACCATGATGAAGTCACCTCTAATAATCCAAGACTCTGCAATGGAGGCCCAAGAGAGCAGTTCCTTCCATAGAAGGACACGATCCCTCTAATGTTGGGGGCGTACAGGTTTAGCAAGCCAACTTTACATCCACCAATTAATAATATAATCAACTGAGCTCTAGAGGGAACAATAACCCCGCGTCCAACCACCAAGGGAAGCATAGAAGAAGAAACAAAAATGCAAGTATCTCCCCTAGTATCCAAAGCACGCGACCACAACGTGTGTCCGAAAAGCAACTTGCCTGAGTTAGCACAATCTTTGGCATCCACTTTGTGTTCCTGTAGAAAAAGTATGTCTATAGGACCCCTGATGACACCTGGATGAAGCTGGTTACGAATCAATTGCCTACGGCGGCGATGTGGCACACCACATAGGCCCTAAATGTTCCAGCTGACAATCTTTATCAATGAGAGGAGGTTGGGTGAAAAACCTTACCCGACCTGGTGCGGAAATAACTCCCCCCCTCCTGTCAAGTGGAGGAAAATTAATAGGCGAAAGAACCCCCACACCTGTAGAAGGGGAGCTTTGTCTATAGGAATCCCGATAACAACCTCCCCTAAAGTGGAGGGAACAAACTCCTCCATATCAAACTGCCATCTCTGCCAGAGCTGCAAAAGAGTTATTGTGAATCATGTTTGGAGCCAGAGTGCAAAGAATCCCTGCACTCGATGGTGTGGAAGAGATAACCTCCTTACCTCTATCGAAAGAGATAACATGATGAGGCGAAGAAGAAGGGGGTTGCTCAAGTGGAAGGTTATGTTGGAATATGAAGCCAAAGTGAGTCAAAAATGAATGTTCTAGGTGTCTAGGGGGTGTTTTATAGTCTAGTGAGTCCTAGACATGCCATGTGTCATATTGGGAGTTATCCCATATACACTATGGCTTTCTAGAGTCTAGTGTCACACTATATAGTGTTGTACTTGTCTGTTGTCTATCATATCAGTCAACATCAAGCTATCAATACATTGTGAGTATTTTGGTTATTGCCTTGCACTTGTACTTTCCTTCCTTTCCATTTTTCCTTTCATTATGCTTTCCATATTTCCATTACGTTCCTAGCTAGCTACCATGTCTCTTCATATGGTATCAGGGCCTTCCTTCCTAGCCCTTCCCTTCCTCCTTGCTTCTCCATGAGGTAGAGGGTGGCCGGAAAGAGAAACTGCCCTCTCTTCTCTTGGAGGAGCTCCCTTTCCCTACTCCTCTCCATTGAAGGCTTCATCAACATTGGGATTCTCCTCCAATGGAGAGTAGTAGGAAAGAGAAGCTGCCCTCTCTTCGCTTGGAGGAGCTCCCCTTCCCTACTTCTCTCCATCGAAGGCTTCATCAACATTGGGATAACTCCCAAACGTTATCTTCTCCAACTTGAGCTTCTACCACCACCTCTCTTCCATTTCCTTGGTGAGATCTTCTCCTTCCTTCAGCTACAAAGACGTCCTGGGGTGGTGTTGTTTCGGTTGCTCTCTCAGTGACATGCGAATGATGTGACGCTTCTATCTGGATCTGGAAGCAGAATCACAACTTTGTGTCTTCAGGAAAGTTGTAGAGGACTTTGAGTACTACAATTTTCGTTTTTACATAATTGCAATCCGAGTTTTCTATGAAAAGATATAGCTCCTACAAAAAAGTGACGAAAATTATTCCTGCGCACGGATTTTGTTATTGAGTTCACAGGATGATAGTTTCCAGACTACTGCCACTATCTTGATCTCCACCTCCATCTTTTGCTGCTCCAGTGTGTGCCCACGAAGCTAAGCTATAGCTGCCCACGCAGCTTCTCTTGCTGCCCACATAGCTATCCTCTCTGCCCGCCATCTAGCTGCCCACGCAGCTGCTCCTGCTGCTCACGCTTCTCTTGTTGCCCACGAAGCTCTATCTTCTCGCCATTGGAGCTGCCACATTGCACACCTCATCGGCCTTCTATAACGGTGTGTAGACTCCACACTAATTTGCAGCAAGAAGATAAAGAAAAATGATCTTGATGTGAGCTACGGTTACTTCCCGGCTTCTCCGATTACTTCTCTGATTGCCCGTGGTGCTAGGCTTGCACATTGAGTGACTCTACTAGTCCTTGTGGCACCTCCGGCCTCTACATCGGTTTTTAGGTGACTCTCCATCTTCTATCTTGAGAGTCATGCCATCCATGCAGCTACCCCATGGACTTCATCGACACATATTTTGGGGCATCCATGCCTAGTGCTTCATCGACTCGCAGGGATGTGCACACATGTGCAGTGGCTACTTGGAGGACATCTTTTACTCCTAAGAGATCTATTTTATTATTCCTACAGCTTGATGTATTTTGGGGTCCTCTACCCTAGGTAGTCCCCCTAAAATGATATGTATTGAGTGTTTGGTTGTCATTGAGTCTAAAGGTCCTCTGCCTTGGATAGTCCTCCTAAAAAGATGTATTGGTTTTGCTATTTTGGTGTGTGGCTTCCTAACAGGTCCTGTTATGAAGCCAAGGGGGGATGTACTGTGTGAGCCATATGTATTGGCTTTGATACGTCTCGTTATCAGGCCTGACCGAGTTCCAGGATGTTGGTGTATTCCTAGACCTATGAGCTGGTCATGTAGCCATGCTATAACGTGAGCCTCTGAGCATGTTGAGTCTCAAGCCATGAGAGTGCTTGGATCAACCTTTGAACACGCTCAGACATTAGCCTCTGAGTTACATAGGGTGCACAGTTTGATGACTGTCATTGTCATGTTCTGTTCTTGGTTCCATTCCAGTAGTCTCTCACCTTGCCTTCATGGGGAGGTGTTGGAATATGAAGCCAAAGTGAGTAAAAAATGAATGTTCTAGGTGTCTAGGGGGTATTTTATAGTCTAGTGAGTCCTAGACATGCCACGTGTCATATTGGGAGGTATCCCATATACACTATGGCTTTCTAGAGTCTAGTCTCACACTATATAGTGTTGTACTTGTCTATTGTCTATCATATCAGTCAACATCAAGCTATCAATACATTGTGAGTATTTTGGTTATTGCCTTGCACTTGTACTTTCCTTTCTTTCCATTTTGCCTTTCATTATGCTTTCCATATTTCCATTCCATTCCTAGCTAGCTACCATGTCTCTTCAGGTTAGGGGACTGAATATCAGCACGAGTGTCAGTTCTGACTCTATCCATGGGTGAACCTTGAGTGGGTAACCCCTCCTGCTCTGCAACTGGGGGAATGGGGACAACCACATCAATACCTGAAACTATGACAAGGATGTCCCTTGCCTGTAAAGAAGAATGGTCTGTGGCACATGTGGCATCCTCCTATGGTGAAGTAGGAGCAACAATCCTCACTGGTACCCAATGGGGGGCAATAGGAGGAGGACGTGCTGGTACTGAAGGTCTTGGGCAAGAGGCTGATGCTGAAGGTCCAGGACGTTTTGGTAGCACATGTCAAAGGTGCAATACGTGCAGTCAGTGCGAAGTAATGGTACGAAGACCAGCTGCACCAAAATACCTTTTAGGCAACTATAGCCAGGAGAGTTACTTTTTTCAGAGTTTGGAGAGGATCTCCCTTCTTTTCTGAGTCTCCTTCAGGATTGAGATGGCATTTTCAGCCTCCGCCTTGGATCTTTATTAGCTCATTTTTAGCTGATTTATTTCCTCATGCATTGCATGATGTACTTCCACATTTGAGCTTGCTCTCGCAGTTTTCTTTCATACTTAATGAAGTAAATTTCTTGAAAAAAAAAAAAGACCTTTTAGGTCTTTTGTTTTTCCGTGGGCAATCTTTGGTAAAATGCCCATGAATCTTGCAAATACTACACTGGTCCTATCTCCCTGCTATCTCGACTCTCTCTCTAAAGAATGAGCCATTAGGACGCTAAAGCATGATATGGTCATCCATCATGTTAGGGTCGGAAACAATAACCCTAACTCGTGGCACCCCATCAGACCTGATCGCCTCTTGTAGAGATATACAATGATATGATGGTGTAGGATAGACTAGGACTTAGGACTTGGACTATATATACCAAGTACTTGTACTTCATTTGGTTGAGCATTTCAGTTGGAGTTCACTTGTGTTCACAATCCATCTCCATTATTGTTCCTACATGTGGTATCAGAGCTAGTCGATCCAACCTACCTCCTTCCCCTTCTCCCGCATGCTCCCGTCGCACTTTGGTCGCACAGAAGAAGGTTCCATTGCTTGGTGACTTTGTTTCAGCTCACCCACATCTTGTGAGAGCTCCATCGCGCTCATCTCCTCACCTTAGTGCGTGTGCCCTCGACCAATTGCCCATTTTGGCTGTACATCAGTGCTCGAGCCCACCTGAAATGAGCTGTACAACGTCCGTACAGCTCTCACCACATGTCTGTACAGCACGGACTATGTTTCAGCTCACCCACATCTTGTGAGAGCTCTATCGACCTCATCTCCTCGCCTTAGTGTGTGTGCCAGCTCCCGTACCTGCTGCCTCGATCAATTGCCCATTTTGGCTGTACATCAGTGCTCGAGCCCACCTAAAATCAGCCGTAAAACGTCCGTACAGCTCTCGTCACATGTCCGTACAGCCCGTACCACTCCATACAACTGTACGGACTGTTTTTGTACAGTCCGTACAGCCACATCTGCCTCCCAATCCTGGACCTGCAGCAAGCCATCAGCTTCGCCATTTGCCTCGCCAGCCATCAGCTGAACATTTGTCTCGCCATTGACATAGTTTTCGCCTATAGAAGCACAACTCTTGACTTGGTCCTTGCCTCCACTCGTTTCAAGCCTCTTCGAGGTTGTACTTGCAGCTCCACTTTGTACTTGCTGCCCATGATTTCAATTTCCTTGCACAAGTGTCCTCGGAGTACTTGGAGTACATGTGCATTTGGAGAGTTTGAGTGTGTGCATTTGGGACAGTTTTTTGGGCTGCATATTCAGCTCAAGTTATTGCTTAGGAAGTGTGCATTTTGAAGCCAATGTTGGCTGAAGGTGTATGCACTTTTGGAAGCAAGAAATTGATGTTGCATTTTGAGCCAGTGTTTGGCTGAGATTCAGGTCCATTTTGGGTCAGAAGTTCATTTGTGAGCCTGTGTTTGGCTGTCATTGAGGACTATTTTTGGGGCAGAAATACATTGCTTTATTGCATTTTGTATCCCGGAAGGGATTGTGTTTTGGGCAGATTCTCTGCTATTTCAGAGCAGCCAATGTCAGTGTATGCCATTGCAGTGATTGCATAGCAGTCAGTTGCCTTTCAGTTGCATTTGATTTTCAGGTACATTTGCCTTTATTCTTGAGCTTGCAATCATGTCTCTCAATGAGAATTTCGGTACCATGACTGAGGCAAATAAGTTGGATGGACCTAACTATGCTTTGTGGTCATTTATGCTCAAGAATATTTTGGTTGGCAAAGGCTTATGGGACATCGTGAATGGTGATGAGACTAGACCTGCTGCATCTAGCACGAGCACATCTTGCACTACCACTCATGCTTCTACTGCCATTACCCAGGTGGCTCCCACGGAGGATCACAAGAGGTTTGGTCGCAGGGATGCTGGAGCTTTGTCTTTGATTGCATTATCGGTGAAGACACACATCAAGTCTACCATTAAGTCGTGCAAGCATGCAAAGAATGCTTGGGATAAGCTGAAATGTCAATAATGAAGCAAGATTGTTTGAATCGTAATACCTCTCATATCCTTACAAAAGATTTTCTATAATGCTCTTGCTTTAGTGCTATGAAAGTCTCATTTCGAGGCTCTGAGGGTGTTGCCATTCCTCGCATAATAACTAAAGAGGAAATGCTTTAAAGTGTTGAAAAAATTCCAATGAAGCGTGCCTTAAATAAGCATTGCTTTGAATTGTCCATGTTTGAAGGTCAAACTATTTCAGAGTACATTGCTAAGATTATTGATATTCGAGATGAGCTCACAGCCACCATTGATGAGGACATAGAAGACAAGAAGTTGGTCTCTATTAACCTCAACAGCCTAAACAAGAACTTCCAATGCTGCCCGTTCCTCAAGTCAGGGTGAGCAAGCACTTGCCACCCATGCTAAGGGTAGATTTCAGCCTACACGAGGTCATTTTCAGAAAAAGACCAGTCATGCCCATCAGCCCAGGCAGGAGGGAAATGCAAACAAAAATGTAGGGAATGCAAATAAAGGTGCAAAGGTGAAGAGAGGCAGATGCAATTATTGCAAGAAGACTGGTCATTACATTGCTGAGTGCTAGAAACGGATTGCCAATAAGAAAAAGAGGCAATGCACGAGTAGTAATTATGTTGCAACAGTTGAGAATGCAAATGCTTCACCATCTCATGCAAATTTTGCACAAGAAGGAAAGGATTTTGTATTTATTGCATTTCAGGAGAGATTTGGTGCCAAGGGGGATTCAGCTATATATGATGCTTCACATACTTCATCTGGTGATTCTTCATTTTCTGCCATAGATACTTGGTATCTAGATAGTGGTGCATTGAAAAAACATGACTAACAGGGAAGAATGGTTTGAAGAAATCAACTTGTTTATGGCACGCAGGTTACTTGTGTGAACGATGCATCTCAGGACATCACAGGAGTGGGAGATGTTCCTATCCTTCTAGATTCATGAAATAAAAAGTATATCGGTGATGCCTAGTATGTTCTTGAGTTGAGGAAAAATCTTGTTTCCGTTCCATCCATGGCCCATGATCAGCTCATGCTTGCGGAATTTTAGGATGATCAATGCAGGATCAAGGATCCAAAGAAAGGGTATGAAATTGTGGCTACACGCTCTTACGAGGCCAACATGGTTCTATACAAGATTGATGCTCAGCCCTATAATCAGCATGCTTTGGCTATCTCCTATGCTACTCTTGGAGATTTATGGCATGCCAGGTTTGGTCATGTGCATCACAGAGCTTTGGCATACTTGCATAATCATAATATGGTTGAAGGTTTGCCAAAATTACAGCAGTCCGCTCAAGAGGTGTGTGAAGGGTGTGCACTTGGAAAGTTACATCGCCTACCTTTCAAAAAGGATGACCCAGGTTCAGTAAGAGCACACAGGGTTTTGCAGATTGTGCATCGTGATGTTTGTGAACCAATGAATGTAACTACCCATAGAGGGTATAGGTACTTTGTTACATTCATTGAAGATTGTTCCAGGTTCACGTGGCTCTTTCTCATGAAATGCAAATCTGAGGTGTTCAATTGGTTCAAGGAGTTCAAGGCATTGGCTGAGAACCAAACCAATTCTATAATTGGAACTC
This sequence comes from Dipteris shenzhenensis, assembly GCF_047967505.1. NCBI lineage: Eukaryota > Viridiplantae > Streptophyta > Polypodiopsida > Gleicheniales > Dipteridaceae > Dipteris > Dipteris shenzhenensis. The sequence continues at coordinate 63,713,718 of NC_141596.1, forward strand.
AATTCTAGGAGAGTACACTTCAAATGCCTTCCAAGGATACTTGAAAGAGAATGGGATAAGGCATCACAAAACAATGCCATACACACCTCAACACAATCCGATTGCACAGAGGAAGAATAGGACTCTCATGGAAATGACACGGTATATGCTGAAATTAAAAAAAAAGTCAAAAGCATTTTGGGGTGAAGCGATGGTTATAGCCACATATATTCAGAATCGATGCCCTACACAAGCATTGGTTTTGACAGGACGCCTTTTGAGGAACTTTATGGCTACAAGTCCAAGATGAATCATGTCTTGTGATGCATCGAAAGCAGCCTGAGACTTTTTCTGCCATGTTTGGATCGCCAGAAGAGTTCCATAAAGACAGACATGAAAGATGTAAGATCTGCCTTAGTGAACATGATCAATGGCAAGTAAAATTGAATATATGCCACAAGAATGGACTGCACTATTCGAAGACGAACGTGCAAAGGCCAGGTTGCCAGTTTCCAATACTCAAGCTTTTTCCGAAGCTTAGTCAAAACCCAATCAGTTTGTTGTCGGCCAGTGAGTTCCTACCCCAAAGGGTAACCAAGATGACGAACAAATTGAGTGGGTGGAATGATATCCCCGGGCCATAATAGACTATGCCAGTCTTTGGAATGCAAAGGGAGCAGCTTAGACTTCTGAAAATTAACATGAAGACCAGCTGCCAAACCATAAAATAGAGAGGGCCTGCATCAAGGCACCAGATCATGGGGCATATTCTTCGGGGTAAAGAAAGAATCATCAGCATAAGCTTGAGCAACCATGCTGCGATTAGCATCCAATTCCAAGCCATGAAGTGATCCTGTAGCCACAGAATGATCAATATATTGTGTTACGCTCTAGTCGAGGTAACATGACCTCGGAAGGGTCAGTCGGCATTTTCCTTTAAAGGATAAATATTTGTATTATATTTGTTTGGGCTTCATGTAAATGATAAAAAAGGAATAAAGGTCAAGGTCCTTGGTGAGGGTGACATGGCACTAGACTAGGTGGATCTAAGGCTGAGGGACTTTAATGCATTAAATGTGCCTAGGGGCAAATGTTTTAAAGATATCCCAAGAGAGGGGTAAATAATGCATTAAGGAAGGACCCTACAATTATGACATGTGGCATACTAGATTCATCTAGGGAGTTTTGGGGCTTGTTGGGGTTAAGTAAGCTGAGGCTTTAACGTAATAGTATCCCTGATGACTTAGGAGAGAAGCTCGCCACCAACGAGGTTGGCTGGGAGGAAGGTACTGACCTTTGAGAAGATCCTGCTAGCTGAATCTGCATCTGTTCTGCTCTGGGACTTCCCTCCATTTCCACGTTGCATTCTGAGACCATCATCTCAGCCATCCGGCGATCTTTGTTCTGTGTGTCTGTTGCTAAGTTAGTGACTAGTGCACCTGATAATATCCTGTCAAAGCTCGCAGCAACGGGGTATACAGCCTTTAGTGATACGGAGTTAATTAAGATGAAAGGGCAAGTAGCTAATCATTAGGTCATTGTGTTGTTTGACTCAGCGTCAATGCACAATGTAATTAACTCCAAGATCGTAAAGAGGCTGAAACTAAAGACTAGCCCATCTGACTATGCATATACAGTCAGGATGGCAGACGGAAGTTCAACTGAAGTATGGGACCAAAGGGTTACCTAGTTGGAGCTTCGAATTCAGGACTATGCTGAGAAGCTTGATTTTGAAATGACTAAGCTTGCTCATGCAGACATAGCCCTGCGTAAGGCTTGGCATTCTAGGAAGAATCCAGCCATAGATTGAAAAATGCACATTTATCAATTCAAGATGAATGATGTGATGTATGTCTTACGAGGTTAGAGGGATATACCTCAAGGACCGTTGGTTTCCGTGATGGAAATTCGAAAAGCTCAAGAAGAGTTTTTGTTTCTTTGTACAGCATCGGTAGAGCCAGTTGATGATTCTTCGGCTAGCACTGATGTTGCTCAAAATGGAGAGATGGCCAAGCTGGTTGATCAAATAACAGAGGAGTTCTCTGATTGTTTTAGGGATGAGCTACCTTATGGGTTACCTCCAGAGCAGAATGTTCAGCATAAGATTGAACTAATCCCGGGGGTAGAACCTGTAAATAGACCTCCCTATAGGTTAAGTTTTACTGAAGAGGCGGAGGTGCGAAGACAACTGGAGGAATACCTCAAGTTGGGGCAGATTCAACCAAGTTTCTCACCTTTTGCTTCCCCAGTGATATTAAAGAAGAAGAAAGATAATACTTTTCGCCTCTGTATAGATTCTGTATAGATTACAGAGCATTGAATAATATCACTATTAAGCACAGGTATCCGATGGCTCGGATCGATGATTGGTTAGATGCATTACATGGGGCCGTAATTTTCAGTAAGATAGATCTTAAGTGTGGCTACCATCAAATCCGTATTAGAGCCGAGGATGTGCATAAAACCGCTTTTAGAAGCAGGTTTGGACATTATGAGTTTTTGGTAATGCCCTTTGGACTTCCCAATGCTCCAGCCACATTCGTCATGCTTATGAACGATTTACTACGTCCATATATCGGAAAGTTTGTAGTACACTTTATTGACGATATTCTGGTATTCAGTAAGAGTATTACTGAGCATTATGAACACTTAAGAATAGTGTTCAATACTTTGAGGAAAGCCAGTCTTTATGTAAATAAAAAGAAAACTATACTGTGTATGGTAAGACTTGAATATTTAGGATTCATAATTACTCCTCAGGGGGTAGAAATGGATCCAAAGAAAGTGGCTGCGATACTGACTTGGCCAATCCCTCAGAGTCTGACCGCTTTGTGATTCCAATTTTATCGAAGGCATATCAAAGGATATTCCAAAATAGTATCGCCATTGACTGATCTGACCTCAGATAAAGTACCTTTTATATGGGGACAGAATCAACAGGAAAGTTTTAACACCATAAAACAAGCTGTGGTCTCAGGACCGGTGTTAAAAATAGTTGATCCCCAGAAACCGTTTTTCCTTGAAACCGATGCAAGTGGCATTGCGGTAGGAGCAGTTCTTCTCCAAGAGGGAAGGCCAGTAGCCTTTGAAAGCAAGAAGCTTTCCCCCTCTCAACGAAATTGGCCAACTCATGAATTAGAGTTGTATGCTGTTGTCTATGCTTTGAAAACATGGAGACATTATTTGTATGGATCAGAGTTTTATGTGGATGTTGATCATGATACTCTGAAACATTTTTGTAAACAACCTGACTTGAGAGGCCGCCAAGCTAGGTGGGCAGAACTCATGCAGGAGTTTAATTTGATGATCCGGTACCGAAGAGGGAAGGATAATAAAGTTGTTGATGCGTTGTCACACATTATGCATAATATGAGTTTCACGGTATTAGAGAGTGCTCTAATAACCGAGATTAGAGGAACTCAAAAGATGGACGAGTTCTCGTCCAGAAACTTTGGTCTAAGGCTCATGTGTTAAAACCCGGGGAAAAGGATGACCTCGCATCCAGAAAAGGCCAAACTTATGCAAGATATGCCATAAGGGATGGTATGCTGAAAAGAAATGGCAAGGTAGTAGTACCTAATCAGAATGATCTCAGGCAGTGAGTCATTCGACAATGCCATGATAGCCCATGTGCGGGACATCTAGGAGTCGAGAAGACATATGATCTCGTGAAGCGAGATTTCTTTTGGCCAAAGATGAAAAAGCATATTCATGAATATGTAACGCGTTGTTTTTCGAGTCAGGTAAGTAAGGCAGAGCGAGTGAAGCTGCCCGGACTTTTGCAACCCTTGGAGATACCACTAGGTAAGTGGGACAGCATTTCCATGGACTTTATTGTAGGTCTGCCTACAACACAAGGTGGATATGATTCTGTCCTTGTGGTGGTTGATCGTCTTACTAAGATGGCTCACTTCATTCCAACTAGAGAGTCTGTTAGTGCCCCGCAAGTGGCGGATTTGTTTATTAGACATATATTTCGTTTGCATGGATTACCCAAATCCATAGTGTCAGACAGAGATGTCAAATTTACCGGTCATTTTTGGACTGCGATATTTGAGACACTAAGGACTGAGTTGGGAATGAGTAGTGGGGATCATCCAGAAACAGATGGTCAGACGGAAAGAATCAACCAAATTTTTGAGGATATGCTTAGAGCATATGTGTCATTGAGGCAACATACATGGGACAAGTGGTTGCCATTGTTAGAGTTTGCCTATAATGATAGAAAACATTCCTCTACAGGGTTCAATCCGTTTGAGCTGAACTATGGTTATAGACCAGCAAATCCAACTATAGTTGGAATACCTCAGAAAGTGCCTAGTGCCGCGAACTTTGTGGTTCAGATGCGGGAGATGCTAGCACTTGCGAGAGCTAACATCCGCCAAGCTATGGATAGAGCTAAGGTGTATGCGGATGAAAATCGATCCGCTAGAGAATTTAAGAAAGGAGAAAAAGTTTTTCTCAGAGTTCCTTCGCACTCTAAGTCTTTGACTGCAGGAGAGTGTGCTAAGTTATCACCTCGATATTGTGGGCCATGGTTAATTCTAAAAAGAATAGGCAAGGTAGCCTATAAATTAGAATTGCCACAGGGTTGTAAGGTGCACCCAGTGTTTCATGTTTCTCGTTTAAAGAAATTTTTGCATGCAAGTGACTCACTAATCGAAGGTGTTGTTTTGTTTCAAGAGATAGAGGATAATGCAAGACACAAACCAACAAGAATGCTGGACCGAGGAACAATGCAAGTACGCAATCGGAAGATACCCACAGTGTTGGTTGCATGGCATGGTCTACCTCTATCAGAAGCTACCTGGGAATCCGTATACCAATTACGCAGAGTGTTCCCAGACTTTATCATCGAGGACGCTAATGCTGAAGAGGGAAGGAATGTTACGCTCTAGTCGAGGTAACATGACCTCGGAAGAGTCAGTCGGCATTTTCCTTTAAAGGATCAATGTTTGTATTATATTTGTTTGGGATTCATGTAAATGATTAAAAAGGAATAAAGGTCAAGGTCCTTGGTGAGGGTGACATGGCACTAGACTAGGTGGATCTAAGGCTAAGGGACTTTAATGCATTAAATGTGCCTAGGGACAAATGTTTTAAAGATATCCCAAGAGAGGGGTAAATAATGCATTAAGCAAGGACCCTACAATTATGACATGTGGCATACTAGATTCATCTAGGGAGTTTTGGGGCTTGTTGGGATTAAGTAAGCTGAGGCTTTGACGTAATAGTATCCCTGATGACTCAGGAGAGAAGCTTGCTGCCAACGAGGTTGGCTGGGAGGATAAACATAGTACTGTAACCCATGATTCACTGTGAAGAAAGAAGAAATAAGTTCTGGATCTAACATATTGCAATGGCATACAGTAAAGCACTGAGAGGGCATCCCTGGCGGACCGAACACCGAAGAGTCCACTCATCAGAGATATCCCCAGAGATAATGCAAGCCGCATTGCTATCTATGTAAAGCTAGTAAATAACCTGCTGCATTTTTTGTCCAAACCCCAAAGCTCACATAGTTTGCGAGATGAAATCCCATTGAACTGTGTCAAAGGCTTTTGCAATATCTACCTGCAAGAGTAGAACATCCTGCTGCATGTATTTGGCATATTCAATAGCAATATAAGCATTGGCAATGTTATCTGTGATATGGCGACGTGGAACAAAGCCATATTGGGAGGGATGCAACCCATCATGCAAATAACCTTTAATCCGATCAACCACACCATTTTGCCAATGATCTTGTAAATGACTAGCATGAGTGTGATTGGCCTCCAATCACCCAGTGAATCACATAGCTGCTTTTTTGGAATCAGCTTGAGAAGACCCTTTTTCCATGACAAAGGCATCTGCTGATTTTGCCATGCTGTATTTACCATTTGCAGCAAGGTGAATTTAAGAAGATCCCAGAATGCAAGAAAAAATTCAACAGTGAGACCATCCCATCCTGGAGATTTCCATCTGCCACAAGATCTCAGTGCATAAGACAATTCCCTTTCAGTGAAGGGATGTTCAAGTTCCAAAGCCTGAGCATCAGACAGAATTGGATGAACATGCTGCAAAAGAAGCTGACGTGCAGACACGACCCGAGGAGAAAGAGTATCCAGATGCCCAAAATGAGTGGAGAAGTGCTGCACACATAAATCAGCAAGCTCTGAACGAGATGTTGACCAAGAACCATTAGGCATCCGGATCCGACAGATATTGGCAGCCTGTCTTTTGTAGTGTAAACTCTCAAAAAATTGCTTGGAAGAGCAGCCTTTATCCAAAAATGCCCGTTGTTTGGATTGAGTTTCCATTTAGCAAGATTTCTGCGATCATTAGATTGAAGAGGAAATTGAGCCTGACATAAGAGCATGCTTTCCTCTGAAGACAAAGGGCGAAGATGAGCAAGCTCAGTCAAACTCTGACATGTAAATTTGGCATGTGCTACAGTCTCCCTTGTGGCTTGCATATAGGATTTGCCATAATCTCGAATAACTGCTTGCATCCGAGCAACAAAAGCCTGCCAGGCATAATCCAAACCAATGCGTATCTAACGAGAGAGAGGCTGAATAGCATCAGAGACCAAGGCTTCAAAGTCAGCATGCTCCAGATAACTATTATTAATCAGCAAAAGCCTTCGGCAAGGCAATCTGTCAGTGGGAAATTCATGTAAGGAAAGCCTCAACCAAAGAGAAGCATGATCCGAATGTGTGAAAGCATGATCAACCCAAATTTGACAAGTAAAGGCATCACAATGCTGTGGATCAATCTGATACCATCTGTCCAAGCGTGCCCGATAAGAAGATTGAGCATTATGCTGAAAGGTATAACCCGGAAGCATGGGCTGTAATTCCTTCCAGAGATCAACCAGGCGCAACTGAAGCAAAAAATCAGACCATGCCTGTGTTTCAGAAGCCAACATATGAGTGTGGCCTGAGGTGTTGTCACCCGATTGAGGGGCATTATTAAAGTCACCACAAATGAAGGCATGTTGTCGCCATGGATAAGTATGCATGGCAGCCTAGATCAAAGCTCTATCACGAGAAGACTGGGGGGCATAAACCGATGCAAATTCAAAAGTTTCCCCTTGAACAAGGCATTGAACAATAATCCATCATTCCCTGTACATTGAGAGAAACACACTTCAGATGATCAAGCATATTTACAGTTATGGGACAGATATGTACAGCAACTAACGGGCTGTCTACGTCTGCATTTCCACCTCAATGTCCGGGCCTCTGCCCTGGGATGAAGCATCAGCCTGAGGAGAGGACAAAAGTGCAGCAACTTCTTCTTCAGGAAACAAGGTCCGATTTGCAGTCACAGCAGCCCAGGTCAAGCCAACACCAGAGTTTTCAGTAGGTGTTTTCCCATGACAGGATCACACACACACACATTTTTGGGTGAAATCCAATACACACACACACAACTTTTAATTTTATTATGTGGAGTTTTTTAGGCGATCATTTTCCTTTGGAGTTTCACCTTTTTCTTTAATTTGTTGAAGGTGTCCACATTCAAACGAGACTCTTGATCTCGTTTGTCTAACAATTGAGTCACAGATGATTTCCATGAATGAAGCTCTTCATGTTTCTTGACATGTTGCTCAAGTATCAATCCAACTACTTCTTCTGTGTTGCTCTCATATTTCTGCCGGTATCTTTCAAGTATAAAATTAAGGAATATTACTCTATAGTCACAAAATGATCATACTTACAAAGTGAGCAGTGGTAGTGAGTCTGTTTTGGTACATCACCATAATGATCACAATATTAGAAGGGCTTTCTTTCTTGGAAAAACAAATCCACTCTCAATGAGGTATTATTTTTTTATCGCATAGTTTTTAAGGACCTCAATGACTTTCTGATTATTGATTCTAATTTTCTAGACATAGAACCAAGAGAGATCTTCAGAGAATGTCAAACTACAAAGCATTGCTGGATGATCACAGAGGCACAACGATTTAGTCAATGTACAGAGTACCAATTATAAAAGGTATTCAAGGATACTCATCAAGGGCTTCAAGAAGACCAGGGACTTCTTTCATCTTTGAGTATTCTGGATCCTCGGAAAGCATAGAATCAAAAAGGGCATCCACGATTGTCAAGTTTGCTTCCTGCAGGATAAAGTCTTGTCAGTACGTTCGTAAGGTTTTGCCATTCAGAGGTAGGGCACCTGCATCTTATTTCATCCTCAATACTACTCGCATAGTTTCTACATGTCTTATCGATCATACACCTACACATTTCTCACAACCCCTCCTCCTTGGAATGGTCACCACCACAACACAACCCTTCCCACTGGTAGTAGTAGCCATGCCACACATCAACTTAAGCAAAGTGACTACAAAAGAGTATTAATCAGACTAACAAGGCCCTTAGTAGATGGTCCAAATTCAAAAGGCTTCTATGTGCAGCAACATTGGTATGATACAAGAAATCCCTCTCTTTGTGTCACTATTTTTCCCAAACATTGATAAATTAAATAATCAGTTGAAGATACATAGTGCTGCAATGACACCTATTGTAAGATACACCTTCCTCTTGCTACCGTAGCAAAATGATGTAGTCTTTCTTGCAAAAGATGAAGATAGATCACATAGAAATTTGGATGGACTATACAAGTTTCAACAGTTTTCTAGGATGCACGTGAACATCACCAAGGTCAAGATCACTGTCACTTGGACAAGGCACAAGCAAGTCAGATTCTTGTTAGAAGGGAAGGACTTGAAGATGATTCACTCATACAAAACACTAGTATCTCTCCATCGCAACAATCTGCTCATGTGTTGGAGATATTAGGAGAAAACTCCTTTTTGGAGTTCAGCTAGACTTGACCTCACATCCGAAGCAGTAGTTGTTGACCAGGCACTAATGGCCACAGCCTAGTTTGTTTGTTCTTGTTGCTGCCACCTTGGTGAATGCATCCATTGGAAGTAGACAAACCTCACGTGGTTTCACATGGTGGACGTTTGCATGGTGCTCTTGCATGGAAACTGTTAAGCTTATCAATTATCCCTTGAATCCAACGTATTCCTTTTGCCATTTCTGATATCGAGCTCCGTGATCAGCACCTGGAATCTCTCACTTGATGACCTTCAATTTCAGTACATTTGTCGGACCTGTGTGCTCAGAGGCGATATCAAATATGGCCCGGTGTTGTGTTAATGGTAGTCATTGCAGTAGAGTCTATTACCACTATCTTCTTTATGAACATGTTGTAATTGGGTTACTCATCCAACAAGCTCAGCCGTCGAGATGAAGAGGATCTAATATGTAATCTTCATCTTTGCCTGAAATAATAGGTTAGAATAGATTTTTGTTCTATCTTTCCATGTTATGTTTGTTCTTCAAATCCAATAATTGCATGTAGGTTTAGATTTCAATTGTGAGTTATCAGGTGGTATCAGAGAAGTGGTAGCAATTATGAGTTATCAGGTGGTATCAGAGCAGTGTTAGAAGATAGGGAGACCAAGGCCGACTCTGCGAAGCTCATAGTGTTCACTCAAGAAAACTTTCCAGCGTGGAAGTTTTGCTTGCGCTTGTACTTCATGAAGAAGGGTTTATCATCAGTTGCTTCAGGGTCTGAGAAGAAGCTGATGGGAAAGACACAATGGGAAGGTAACACAATGGGAGAATAAAAATGAAAAGGCACTTAGTGTCCTGTGACAAGCACTTGCAGGCACAATGGGAGAATAAAAATGAAAAGGCACTCAGTGTCCTGGGACAAGCACTTGTAGGCAAGTTTAACCATCACTTGCATTTCTCTAAAATGGCTCGAGAAAATTGGGTTGCCATCGAAACTCTTTGGTACACGCCTCAAGAATTTACAAGTTCTCCTTGAGCAAGAGTTTTTTAGTTTGGAGATTACCCACGTGCCAATGGTCTAGCTGAGCTGTCATGGATGCAGAGCCGTTGAGCTCCCCATCCTGTTGCTCCTTGCTGCCCTCCGTCCTGCACCCCTTTCCCCTCCCTCCCAGCCCTTCCCTTCCCCTCACTCCTCTCCTCCCTGCCAGCCCCTCGTCCCGGGCTGCTGCCCCCTCACCCGTTGCCTCTTCCGCTCCCTTCCTTCCCTCTCCCGCTGCCCTCCCCCCCGCTGCCTCTCCCGCTCCCCTCCCTCCCTCTCCTACTGCCTACCCCCGCTACCTCTCCCTCCCTACCCCCCTGCTACCTCTCCCTCCCTACCCCCGCTACCTCTCCCTCTCTACCCCCGCTGCTTTCCCCGCCTCTCCTTACCCCCCCGCTGCCCCTCTCTCCTTACCCCCTGCTCCCCCTACCCCGCTCCCCCTACCCGCACCTCCCTCCCTACCCCCGTTGCCCTCTCCCCTCCTCTTCCTACCCCCCCGCTGCCCCTCCTTCCTAACCCCCTGCTCCTCCTAGCCCCCGCTCCCCCTAGCCCGCCTCCCTTCCCCTCCCCTGCCCCTACCTTCTGCCCCTCCCTCCCTCTGCCCCTTTCTCAGCCTCAGCCTCACCACCTCCATCCTTTCCTCCCCCTCCCCCTCTCCTCCTACCCTGCCCCTCCCTTGCCTGGCCCCCCCCTGCCACCCTCCCCCCCCCCCCCCCCCCCTTCTCTTCAACCCCCTCTAGGAAAAAGAGAGAGATTTTCTCTTTCTAGCAGCAGGTTTTCGGACGGACAGAGCATATTCGTGTTCGTGTCGGCCATTCCACCTTGATTGACGAATGGGTTCCCATTCAACCAAACCTCGACCGCTTCCACCCGGCTGCAAAAACAGTTACCTTTTCCAAAGACGAGCTTCAACAGCTCAAGACAGATTCATAGCATGAGTATGCCACCTCACTCTTTGCTCGCATCCACGGTTCCCACCCCTCCAGGCTATAGGCTAGGGATTGGATGCTTTCAGCTTTACCTGGAGACCTCGCAGGGCACCTCACCGATGTTCGTCTGCTTGGACGAGGGTTCTTCCAGGTGGTATTTGATTCTCCAGAGTCAGTTGGTTCAATACTCAGGGCTAGTCCTTGGCATTGAGCTCCAGGAGGATCTTTCTAACACCCTTCACTTTGGGTTTCGATCCAATAGAGAAAGATAGTAGGGTTACCTCAATTTTCATCAGATTCCCCGGCCTTCCTCAGGTGTACCATCGACTCTTACTGTCCATAGGAGCCACTTTTGGGTTGGTCACAAAGATCCCCCCCCTCCCTGGAATGCCCTCTTCAGCGGCAGAGGCTGTCAGATCGGATGGGGTGCCACGAGTCACGGTCATCGTCTTTGACCCTGATATTATAGATGATCACATTATGCTTCAACGACCAAATGGTTCCTTTTTTCGACAGAGAGTCAAGGTTGCTGGGAGACAGGATCAGTGTAGGATTTGCAAGACCCTTGGGCACTTCGCCAGGGATTGCCCAAGGAAGAAGAAAAGGCCCAAACGGTTTATTTCGCCTTCTCGTCCTACTTCTACACATGCTACCAAAGCCCCCCCTTCTCGCCCAAGACCTTCGAGACCAGCCCCTAGACCTGGACCCTCTTCTTCAGCGCGCACAGTACCATCAGTACCCCATTGGATGCCTGTGAGGGTTGCTGACACTCCGCCACTGTGAGGGTTGGATGCCTGTGAGGGTTGTTGACACTCCGCCACCTCTACGAGGCACCTCAAACCATTCTCAGTTACAAGCAGGTGATATTCCTACAATTACAGGCATAGATGTGGTTGCCCTAGTCCCCCCACTTGCTCATCAGGAGGGGCAACCCATTTCTTCAGGTCTTATCACTGATGTTCCTGATCAGTCCCCTCCCTCTGTTAGTCACACTTCACCTCTTGATAGAGGTAAGGGGGTTTTCTCTCCTTCTCCCTCAGGTGCAGGGATTCTTCGCACTCCTATGCCAGTTCCCTCCTACAGGAACTCTTTTGCAGTACTGGCAGATTTGGCAAAGTTTGAGACAGAGGAGGAGTTTGTACCCTCTACCCTAGGGGAGCAGGTTATTGGGATTCCGTTGGACAGGGCTTCCCCCTCTGTTGGAGTGGGTTTTCTTTCACCAACTGATTTCCCTCCGCTTGACAGGACTCTTTCACAGGAGAGGATTTTCTCCACCACCAGGTCGGGTAGGGCCTTTCACCGAGCCTCCTCCTGTGGATGAGGATCGTTAGTTGGAACGTTCAAGGCCTTGGTGGTATACCTCATCGCCGCCGTAGGCAACTGATTCATAACCAACTCCATCCAGGTGTTTCAGGTGGCCCCATTGATATCCTTATGCTCCAAGAGCATAAGCTGGATGGTAGAGATTGTACCAAGTCAGGTAAGCTTCTTTCTTGCCATACTTTTTCGTCACCTGCCTTGGGCACCAGGGGAGGCATTTGCATTTCTATCTCCTCTTCGATGCTCCCCTTGGTCATTGGACATGGAGTCATTGTCCCCTCCAGAGCACAGTGGGTTATTTTGCTGATTGGTGGACATAAGGTTGGCTTTCTTAACCTTTATGCACCCAACTTGAGAGGGGATCGTGTCCTCCTTTGAAAGGAGTTGCGCACATTCTTGGATTATTGGGGACGATTTCAACATGGTTGAGACGCCTTCAGACAAAAGAGGGGGTAGGAAAGGTGGCATTCACTTCCTTGAGAGAGCAGCATGGGATGCCTTCCTTTTTCAGTTCAGTGGCAGAGATGTTTGGTATGATGATGCTTTTCACACTCAGCCATAGTCTCTTCCGTTTTCATGGTCGAACAGGAGAGTAAGGATGCCTATCCACGCACGGATTGACAGATTTTATGTGGATGATTGGGCACTGGACAGAGGTGGGACAATATGCATCAGTGCCGGGGTGTCCACTTCAAATCATTTTCCGGTTGTTTTGGTGGTTTCAGAGCCTCGGGCGAGAGGCCGCTCTGCCAGTATCAGGATTCCAGATGCCTTCTATGCAGAGGAAGGTCTCACAGAGACAGTGCTACGGATTTAGGTTTCTCACCTGCAAGGTGGGCAGTCGTCCCCGTCAGATGTGGCTGCAGCTCTCACTGACATTAGTAGCTTTTATCATTTTGTTGCTAGTATTAGGAGAGATGAGATTCGCAGGCGAGAGATTGCCATTCGACAGCAGCTGGCAGCTCTTCAGAGAGAAGAACAGAAACGGCCTATAGATGCTTGGATTCAGGAGCGCCTTGCTGCAGCAGGGGCTCATCAGCAGACACTTTAGATCAGAGAGCAGAGTATGCCTTTCACGCCAGAGAGTCTTTCTGGACGCAGATCAAAGGTAGAGTCAACAAGCAGTTCTTCTCTACTCTCGGCCCTAGATATAGTAGAGAGAGTGTTTCGCAACTTGTTGACTCAGACGGGATACTTCAGACACACCCAAATGTCGTCATGCAGATTGCTTCAAATTACTATGTCTCCCTTCTGACAGCAGATCCTGATTCACACGCCAGAGATGATGCTAGACAGAAGATGCATAATTCCCTTGCTGCAATTTTCCATTCATGGTGTCATTCTGCTTTTTATAGCAGTCTTTAGCCATATGACCCATTTTACCACAATAGTAGCATTGAACATTGCTGTTTGCATTTTGGCCTCTCTGCCATCCACCACGACCTCTTTGGCTCCCTCTGCCTCTAGAGTTACCACGTCCTCCTCCATAAGACTGGTTTTCTTGAGTTTGCTGCATATTCTGATTTATTTGGCAGCCCAACACATCTTGAACAAAACTCTGAAACCATATCCTCGCTTAACTATGCAGACAATAGCCTAGGATTTGCAACAGAACTCCTGGTCTATCTTTGTCTTTTAGCAGTGCTGTGAGCTCCAAGTATTCGATAAATTCAGAAGCATCCTCATTAGACAGCCCAAGACTCAGTCACAAGAAATTCATGAGGAAAGTCCTCGCTAGGGGCTCCAAAACAGTGATAAGAGAAACCGAGGGACCGTGAGTGACCATTATAACAGCCCTTCAACTCACAAAACACAATAAGAGCATCCCAAATGAACCCACAACCTGTATATTTCATCAACATGTTTAAAAACGACCTCTCATCATTCAAGCAAATAGAATAACAAAGCTCATAATCGGTGGCTCCAAAAGACTGCATACTTTTTCTGATGATCTGCAACCCTTCAAGTTGATTTTTTGCAAAGACAATCATACATAGCGACTATGAACGCCAGAGATCTTAGCTCCAAAATAGGAGTAGCCTTCCAACACACACAAAACCAGGTCGCACTCCTTAATCCAAGTTTTCGACCTATTATCCTGTGGATTTGGACTTGGACTTCTTCTAGAAAGTTGTAGAGCGCAATCTCATCTTTTCAACAACAAAAAAACTCCTAAATCTGAGTTACAGATCAAAATTTACGGCAAAAATAGTAACTGCTACTTTTTTAAGGAGATGCGACCTGCTTTTTCACGGCTGCATGCTTCTTCTCCATACATCCGCTGCCCTATCTACAACCAGTCCCATAGAAAACAACTAGTTTCTATCTTTATGCAAATAAACAGCTAGTTCTATCAAGCAAAACATGACCTGAGAAACAACAATATCACATTTTACGCCTAGTTCCTATCACTAGAGCAATTCAAAATTAGGGTCCTTAAAATCTACCTTATCAACAATGGATCCTTACCTGGGATGGACTATGGTTGGAGGTTTCTCTACCTCTAGCTCGGGGGTGATCCTAAGGGATATATGGTTGGGTGGTGATGCACTAGCCGATACCACATGTTTCACTGTGTTTGTATATTGGTGTTGGGCTATGCTTGCAAGTTAGCACAGGGGTAGAGAAGATCCCGGAACTCTAGCTTGGGGGGTTGTCTCATGCACCCAATACCACTCCGTGGCACCAATGGCCTATACATACACAATAATAATCCCTACATCAAGAACCATGTGCCCAATAGAAATTTTCACACACAATACCACAAGGACATGCAAGGCTCCCTCGCATGAAGAGAGGGCTACTGCATTGATGACTAACCGACCAATATTACTAAGCCCAACTAGTGACAATACTACAACCAAGCTTGTGGACAAGGAGAAAGGAGCACATCCATAGGAGAAGATAAGCTTTGTGGCTTGCCACACAGGGATTTTTGGGGATATGAACAGGAGGAGAGTGTGAATGAAGATTTGGAGATAGGAAGGAGAGGAAAGGGAAAAGATGGAGGGATACTTGTGGAAATAGGTGAGTGGAAAAGAGGCTAGAACTACAAGCTCTCAACTTCTCTTGAGTGAAATTTGTATCTAGAAAACTTTAGTCTACCCTTAGCGTGTTTTGGGGTGATTCTTTACAAGGGAGAGGCCTTCAATATCCCATGGGTTTCAGGGATCATTCAATGTGGTAACCCGAGAAATGAGATGTATCCTATTTCACTATCTCCTTTTTTGTTGTAGATTAATGCATCTTTCGCCCATTGTAAGTCTTTGTCTTTTCTAATTTTGTAGATTTCACTATCTCCTTGTTTGTTGTAGATTAATGTATCCTTCGCCCATTGTAAGTCTTTGTCTTTTCTAATTTTTACTTTGGGCGCTCCATACTGTCATAGGATAGGACAAAGACAAGGATGAAAAAAAAAAGACCAAAGTCTCCTTGCATGAGTGGCATTTGGCCATGATAATCCTTCCAAAGGTGCGTAAGCCCAAACACTAGAGAATGAACATTAGAAAATAGCACAACAATCATGTTACTTATCTAGTCATACTATTTGTTTAAATGATTCTTCAATCAATAGAGGGCTTTTTCATGTCTAGCTGTATTCACTTCTTTTCCATCTTTTCCCGATCAATCTGCTACATTTCAAGCTTGGAAGATTCCATCTTCAAATTTTTGCTATATCTCACTAAATGAATGATTTTTGAGTGAACGAAAATTTGATCTGACTTAGCTTCTCAACAAGGAGGGACAAGGGTAGTCACTTTGCACGGCACTCATAAAACGGTCTTATATGAAGATAAGGATCTAAGCTTTTCTCAAACAATGCAACTACCTCTCACTGAGCTCTCACCTCCCAAAAAAGGCTGGTTGATGAGGTGCTCGGATCCTTCCTCAAGATGAGAAACAA
The DNA here is from genome assembly GCF_047967505.1 of Dipteris shenzhenensis. NCBI lineage: Eukaryota > Viridiplantae > Streptophyta > Polypodiopsida > Gleicheniales > Dipteridaceae > Dipteris > Dipteris shenzhenensis. Next base: position 63,729,684 of record NC_141596.1, read on the forward strand.
AGGGAACGGGTCCAGAATCTCTTAAAGACAAAAGAAAGGAGGTCCTTCGATCTATCCTTTCCTGATGGTATTCCACCATGGTTTCAAGCGCTTTAATCTGTAATTCAGTAATTGGTTTATGTCATTGGGATATTATGGCTGACATAGCTCTTGACTTGGCAGGCCATTTGTGAAAGTTTGCTTCTATGAAATTCCAAATGGGGAGAATGCATTGCTGCAGGGAGTGAAGATGTTTTATATCAGGCCCTTGACAAAGGCTATCATTAATTAGCTCTTTCATACCACTTTGCAACTTTGCAAATTTTTTGCATGCCCCTGTGCATCAGGAAGTACTATGTTTCACTGTAGGCTCTTTTATCATTGCTATATATCTTGAAAATCCTGGAAAATTTGGAGCTACATCACATGTTTATCTTATGTATATTAGTTGGAATCCTCTTCCAAGGCACTGTTCCGATGGTTATATACACTTGCACGCTAAGTTAATACAAAAATTGGGCACCCACCCTGTAGAGCTCTTGCTGGGCCGCTTTGGCTTGAGCTGCCTTGATTATGACTTCTTCATCCGCTTCTTTCTGTTTGATCTCCAACATTTCATCTTGGTATTGCTCTATCGCTGCAGCCAACTGCATCACAAAGAACTTTGAATAATTTATTCCTTCATATTCTGGGAAATATAAAACACTTCAATCACAAACAAAGTCAAGAAACCATAAGAGCAACAGAATCATACAAAGTCATTATAAGATGCTTACTGATCCATCATCCACTATTCTGTGATCAAGAAACCTCAGGTCTCTTAGATGCCCAATAACATAAGTCCTGTACTCTTGCTCCTGTCATCCAACAAAGCAGAAGATGATCCATGTTCACAAACAAAAGTTGATCCCATTCCCTTTCAACTAAGTAAACATGTATTACCAGAAAACAAACTAGCTTATTCACAAGAGCTTTGAGTTCAATGAAGATTGAAGGCTTCCTTTCAACTTTTGGTAGAGATCTGGGCCAGTGTGGCTTTCTAGAATGGTGATAAGACTTTATCATCCCCACCGAATTCGTTTTGCTGAGACTTTTCATGTGGAAGGTATTGTACTTTACAATTAGACACACCATAGAGAGTGGCCTACCCATAGTACATGGGTATACATGGATCTACACATAGGACATAGATGCATACACATGGAGGTGTACAAGGATCGAGAGTGTATCTATTATTCTATTCACATCTCTAGCTTCATGTCACCATCCAATGCAATGATGAGTAGGCTTGATGCATGTGTGTCTGCTTTTGGAGATCCTTGAGCATGGATGTATACATTCCATCATGCTTATCCCTGCTGAAGATATTATATGGTCAAACTCGTAGTACTTATGGAGTGACTTATTGTGAATTTAAATGTAACTCAAATAGAGGCGTTGGCAGGCTTTTCGTGAAGATATCCACCACATTGTCCTCAGTGGAACAATATGTAAGATCAATGAATCCATCTTGAATACAATCCTGCACATAGTGATAGTGATTTTCAATGTGTTTCATGCGAGCATGAAAGACAAGATTGTTGCCAATGGCAATGCAACTCTGGCTGTAACAAAAGATTGGAGATGCCTCGCCATCCTGAGCATGATGCAAATCATGCAGTAGCTTCCTTAACCACATACATTCCATAGTGGGTGCGTTTGCCGCTTTATATTCGGCTTCACTGGAGGAGAGAGAGACACGGCTTTTCTTCTTACTGAGCCATGATATGCACGTGGAGCCCAATGAGAAGCAATAACCTAAAGTGGACTTGCAGTCATCAATGTCCCCTGACCAATTTGAGTTTGAAAAACCACTCAGCAATACATCACCATCTGAAGCATAATGCAGCCCATAAGAGAGTGTCCATGTACATATCTGAGAAGCCTTTTTGCTGCTTGCCAATGCGTGACTATGGGACAATGCATGAACTGACTGAGTAACCGTGTGGCATAGGCAATATCTAGTCTAGTGGAACATAAGTGGATAAGACTACCCACCAACTGCCTGTAGAGTGTGCCATCAAACTTTTCAGCCTCATCATGCTTACTCAGCTTGATTCCCTTTTCCAATGGAGTGGCCACAGGTTTAGAATTCTCCATTTTAAATTTCTGCAAGAGGCCCTTAGAGTACTTTGTATGTGACATAGATATACCCCCTTGGTTTGCCAAAACTCAATGCGAAGACAATAGTGAAGTAACCCCAGATCTATCATGTCAAATGTCTGAACATAAGACGGACTTCACTGCTGCAATTTTCTGCAAATTACTGCTAGTGAGTATAATGTCATCCACATATAGCACAAGAATGACCAAATCTGAGTTTTCTTGAAGAACATAGAGATTGGGCTCCGTATGTGTATTCACAAAGCCCTGGGACATAAAAAACTGATGTATCTTGTAATACCATGCACGAGGTGCTTGCTTGAGCCCATATAATGCCTTTTTCAGCATATGGAGGAGCATGACTTTCCATTATGACTTCGTGTCACATTTGATCAGTGACATAGAGTCGTCCATGCATCAACTACAAAAATGTGCTTTTTCTTCTACTAAAACTAGATCCCCCATTCAGAAAGACAGTCTTGACATCCATCTGAAAGACTGCCCAACCATAATTTGCAGCTAAGGAAATGACACAACGAATGGTAGTCATTTTGGCTACCGGAGAAAAGATCTCCTATTAGTCAATTCCCTCTTCCTGAGCATACCCCTTGGCAACAAGATGGCCCTTTTGTTTCTCCACAGTAGCATCTACATGATACTTAACCTTGTAGATCCATTCGGTGCCAACCACATTCTTGCCTATGGGAGGATCAAATAAATCCCATGTACCATTCGTCAAAATGAATCTAATTTCTGATTTCATGGCTTCCTGTGATGCAGGATGTCCATGTGCATCCTTAAAAAGCGCTGAGGTTCAGTTTCAGCATCCATCACTGTAGTCATCAAGGCAAAATTGACGTGCTACTGAGCACTTTTGGTGCTGGCCCTAGTTCTTCCTAAAGTGGGCTGATCTCTGGCATCTGCAAGAGTCAACCTAGTACATCTTGGAACTGATTTTTCACTTGTACCGCTGGCAAAGCAACTGGAAGTGCACCCGGAGTTGCATCCTTTGCACGACAGTGATAGTGCTTCCAAATATTGGATTGTTCCTCTCCATGAGCTGGCTGTAAATCTGAAACATTCGAGGGAGAAGCACCCTCAACATATGGCAACTCAGTTGGAGTCTGAGAGGTAGAGGAAATATCAATTGGAGAACCCAAATCAACTGAAGGACTCAAATCAACATTATCCTCAAACTGAACATGATCCAAAGTTGGCCATTGATTGGGTCTTAAAAAGGTCCCAATAGAGGGGGCAAGGGGAAAATTCATTGGTTAGGACTTTAAAAAGGTCCCACTAGAGGGGGCAAGGGAAAAATGAAGGGGGGGAATGCCACGTGGCATTTTCCCATCCTTGGATGCTTTTAGCAAGGTTCATGGTGGAGGAAAGGGCTGGAAATTCACATTTTTATGTATGGGCGCCGAACGGAAGTGGAGAGGGGGCTTTTTGGTCGCATGGACGGGCTATTGGTGACAATTTTTGGATGCACGGACTACCTCGAGGACTGCACACAACAACGTGGGTCTTTGATGAGGCTGCTTGGGAATCCGTACGGAAGGCTAATTGTCCATTTTTCAGCTCCGTGGGCTGCTGGTACAGAGAACAGCCAGCGCAGGAATTGCTTAAGGGCTGGCTTATTCAATCTTTGAGGGCCTGGCTGCTCACAAGGCCCAGTACAAAGGCCACGATTGGCTCCCTAAAGGGGCTAGTCTTGTTCTATTGTCTCTTTCTCTCCCTTTTCCTCAGCCATTGCTGTTGTATGAGCAGGCTAAGATGATTTACAGACATGGCAATGCATAATTGGGGGCTGAATTGCTCAAGCTCGTGTAAGAGCTCATTTGAATGCTCCTTGATTGACTAGGGTAAGCTGGTTGTCTTCTCCTTATCCTTGCTCAGATTGTGAGCTGTGTTTGGACAGGCCTGGTTGGCAGGGTGATTCACAATAAATGCTTGTAGAGGTTGTTTGTGCTTCTCATCACCGTGGGCAGTTCCGTGATGCTTTAACCCATTGTTTGGGTATTCTAGTGAGTCAGTGGACACTTGTGATTGTTTGGGGAGCGTGTGGCCTTACGTAGGCTACTAGTAAATGCTCTTGGGTTAGATGCAGGTGTTTGCACTAAGTATGGATGCCTATGGTCACATGGGTGTGAGAGCAGAGCCATGTAGGGCTAATGTTTGTGATACCTCTACTGAGAGTGGGAAGAGCATTGAATGCAAGTGGGTTCGAGTTCATTGTGTATTCTATTTGCTGGCTTTGGCAAGTAACATGTTCCATGTGGGAATATGTTTTTGGTTTCTCTAAGAGATGGGTCACTTGTAGCAGTGGTTGCTAGTAGGCAGATGGCACATCTTTGGTACAACCTCATTGCTAAGTAGGCAGGGGTCGAGAAATCCATGCTTGGAATGGGAAGCATCGCTGGAACCCTGAGAGGGATGGTACATGTGTGACTGCCATAGTGTTTGCTGTGTTGTGATGCCAGTTCTCTTATGGAAATCAAGTTGATGTATCAGGACATGTGCGACCCAGAGGGTGAGAGACTATTGGTCATGGCAGTCCTGGTTAGAGGAGAAAGCTTGTGTATGCTTTCCCTTTCTACTTTGACCAGATAGATGGCTAATTGGGCACTGGTAACAACTATGGGGAACTGTATGGCCAAGTGTGGTTACTAGTGACAATTCCGGGCTGTGTGCAAGCTTCTTGGACTAGGGATGGAGACCTACTGCCAGGAGTGGTGAGAGCATTGAACAGTAAAGGCTATGCAGGGTATGTGGATGCCCACTGGGATGTGGAATGCCCTAGTTGTAAGAAGGAATGTATCCTTTATGTAGCCTGGATTTCAGGGCCTCTCATTTAATTAAAGAAATACCAAAAGGGGCGCCAAGGTTTGGGGCCAGTCTGTGTCTTTGTCTTGGTGCAGGGGGGCACTCTAGCTCCCAATTTGCTGGTTATACTTTTGCTGAATTGTTAATGTAACAGTGTTAACTAGTTACTTATTAGTTTTACTGCCCTTTGATTTTATTAAAGGCCGGTTTCACCTCTACTTTCCGTGCTATACCCCACAAAGATGCATTTAATGCTCTTATCCTCAAGCTTGGAATCGATCTGAGCCGGTACTAAAGCATATCCAACTGACCCAAATACCCTGAAATGCTTCACCTTGGGCTTATAGCCATAAAATGACTCAAAAGCCATCCTGTCGGCATCGATTTTGAATGTATGTGGCTGTAACTATTGCCTCACTCCAAAATGCTTTTGGTATTTTTTTAAATTTCAGCATACACCATGTCATCTCCATGAGAGTCCTCTTCTTCCTCTCTGCAATTGGATTGTGTTGAGGGGTGTGTGTCACTATTTTCTAATGCCTTATTCCATTCTCTTTCAAGTACCCTTCAAAGGCACTTGAAGTGTACTCTCCCCCATTGTCGGAATTGAGTGTTCCAATTCTAGAATTGTTTTGGTTCTTAGCAAATACCTTGAACTCCTTGAACCAATTGAACACTTCATATTTGCATTTCATGAGAAAGGGCCACGCGAGCCCAGCTGGAATAGTCATTAGTGAATGTAACAAAGTACTGATACCCTCTATGAGTAGTTACAATCATTGGTCCACAAACATCACTATGCACAATCTTCAAAACCCTGTGTGCTTGTACGGAACCTGGGCCATCCTTTTGGAAAGGTGGGCGATGTAACTTCCAAGTGCACACCCTTCACACACCTCTCCAGCAGGCTGTGGTAATTTTGGCAAACCTTCAACCATATTATGATTATGCATGTATGCCAAAGCTCCGTGATGCGTATGACCAAACCTAGCATGCCATAAATCACCAGGAGTAGCGTATGAGACAGCCAGAGCATGTTGATTATAGGGATGAGCATCAAGCTTGTAAAGATCCATGCTGGACTCATAAGTGCTTGTAGCCACAAGCTCATACCCTTTCTTTGGATCCTTGATCCTGCATTAATCATCCGAAAATTCCATGAGCATATGCTGGCCATGGATGGAACTAAAACAAGATTTTTCCTCAAGTCAGGAACATACTAGACATCACGGATATACTTTTTCTTTCCTGAGTCGAAAAGGATGGGAACATTTCCCACTCCTGTGATGTCCTGAGATGCATCATTAGCACAAGTAACCTGTCTGCCATAAACAAGTTTGATTTCTTCAAACCACTCTTTTCTGTGAGTCATGTGCTTAGATACACCAATATCTAGATACCCAGTATCTATGGCAGCAAATGAAGAATCACCAGATGAAGCATGAGAAGCATCATATGCAACTGAATCCCCCCTGGTACCAAATCTGTCCTGAAATGCAGTGAATACAAAATCCTTTCCCTTTTGTGCAAAATTTGCATGAGATGGTGAAGCATTAGCATTCTCATCTGGTGCAACATAATTACTGCTAGTGCATTGCATCTTTTTCTCATTGGCAATCGTTTCTGGCACTCTGCAATGTAATGACCAAGCTTCTTGCAATTATTGTATCTTCCTTTCTTCACCCTTGCATCTTTGTCTGCATTCCCTACATTCGTGTTTGCATTTCCCTCCTTCTTGAGCTAATGGACATGGCTGGTCTTTTTCTGAAAATGACCTCCTGTAGGCTGAAATCTACTCTTTCCATAAGTGGCAAGTGCTTGCTCACCCTGACTAGAGGAATGGGCAGCATTGAAAGTCCTTGTTCCTTCTTGTAAGAGTAAGCCAACTAACTCATCAAACGAAAAAGGAGAAGCCCTGAGCATGATGGTCAAGCACGTAACAAATGTGCCATATGAGGGAAACAGGCTGTTGAGGGTGATAGAGACCAATTTCTTGTCTTGTATGTCTTCTTCAATGGCTGCAAGCTCATCTTGAATATCAATAATCTTGGCAATGTGCTCTGAAGATAGTTTGACCTTCAAACATGGATAGGTCATTGCGCTTATTGTTCAAAGCAATGCTTCTTGCTTCATTGTTGACATTCCACATACACAAGTAGGAACAAGAATGGAGATCGATTGTGAACACAAGAGAACAAGAAGTGAACAAGTGAACTCCAACTGAAATGTTCAACCAAATGAAGTACAAGTACTTGGTACATAGTCCAAGTACTACCACACAAAATAGAATAAGTCCTTGTCTATTATACAACACCATATCATTGTATATCTCTACACACCTCTCACACCCTCGAGTACAGTGAAGTGTTGGAGGTAATGGCCTTCACCCTCATGTGCATGTGTGGAAAAAGAGGGGGAATACCCCGCATTGTTGACACGTGTACAAAAAAGGGGGATAACCATCCCATAATCACTTGTGGCCCTTGGAGAACCTTGTATATAATGCCTTGATTCAACCCCTCTCTCTAATCCCTCCCGGGACTTTTTGGGAGGAGAGAGAGGCTTCTTGCACGTGGCTATGGGGCGGGGTTTGGGACCCTTGCACCCGGCGTGTTTTCCGAGGTGACACGTGCCATTTGCTGCATGCCCTCCAACATGGTATCAAAGCCTGCTTTGGTGGTGTTGCTGCGTGCTGTGGTGACACGTAGTAGTACTACGCCTTTCTGACAGGACCTTGGCTACAGAGTGTCGTGATCTGTGGCGGATATTTAAAAAGTGTGACATTATTACGGCAGGGCGGCTGCTACTGGCATCGGTGGCTGTCTGTCTGTCGGCTGGTTTGGTTTGACACGTGGGCTTTGAATGCACTTTGGGGCAGCTTTGATTTGCGCGTACCCTCGTGCTGTTTGCAACGCGTCAACCTTTGTGTGTGCTTGGATTTAATGCTTTGGGTTCATCCATGGGGGAGTGTTCGAGGTAATGGCCTTCACCCTCATGTGTATGTGTGGAAAAAGAGGGGGAATACCCCGCGTTGTTGACACGTGTACAAAAAAGGGGGATAACCATCCCATAATCACTTGTGGCCCTTGGAGAACCTTGTATATAATGCCTTGATTCAACCCCTCTCTATAATCCCTCCCGGGACTTTTTGGGAGGAGAGAGAGGCTTCTTGCACGTGGCTATGGGGCGGGGTTTGGGACCCCTGCACCCGGCGTGTTTTCCGAGGTGACACGTGCCATTTGCTGCGTGTCCCTCCAACATGAAGCTCCTCTATAGCTCACTCCATGCTCCTGCACCAGTAGTGTCAACATACGATGGAGTCTTCTTCTCCCTTCTATTGGAGCTCCACTATGACACGGACAACTCCTCCAGTGGCTGCATGCATTGCAACGCCTCCCAATTGGCTCGATGTCAACTAGTTGTCCAAGTCCATTGCCGAGCTGCTTGGCAACTAACTAGCGCATTGTTCAGCCACTCCTGGCCAATTTATTAGTTATATAAGTCAATCTAGAAAGTCGTATATCTTCCATGGAAGTACAATAGTGTTTCTTTTAAAGAGTCCCAATTAGTTCTAGCTATCTTCAAAAAACGTTTTATATTTGAACTGAGACACACATTGTACCTTACCTTTTAAAGCTACAATTTGATTTTCTCAAGTTTCAAAAGTCAATCAAAATTGATAAGATTACTTAAATAAAAGGTACACTGGAGAGTCTCACAACTCCAAAAATCTGTTACCTTGCAAAAAGGATTCCCATCAATTGTCAATAAGTGCAAGTTTTTCAACCGTCGTAGGTATGAAGTCTGCAGTTAGGAACCAAAAAGAAAAAATTGCAGCTGAATTTGAGGCTTTACAATTAAGGAACCAAAAATAAATAATTGCAGCTGTGTTTCGGTCTCTCATACTTAAACAATGACTCCAAAGAGACAAACTCTTATAAATTTTTTTCTGAAAAAAAGAGCCAAACCCTTTTAAAAACTGCAAACCTCATCCAGGTTTTGGAGAAGGTTTTTCCCTAGTGACAAAGATGTAAGATTTTGAAGTGCATCGAGACCCTCTATGTGTTTGATTTGATTGCTATATAATGATAAATCATCCAGCTTTGTGAGTGTTTCAAGTCCTTCAATCTTTTGTATCCTGTTAAAAGACAAATCTGGAAAGAAAACCAACCAGAAAAAAAACTCAATTCCTTCATGTAACAATACAATGTCAGCACAAAATCGATCTCCACCTCAGAAAGACCTATGTAGGATAGTGTCATTCAATAGTGGAGGTATTCAGGCACTCATTATTTGTTGATTCAAAATAAGCATTTTAAAAGGAAGAAGTAATTTATTCCATTCAAAACAAATGAAACCAGAGGTGGGAGAGTGAGAACTCTATCCCTAGCTCTAGAGTATGAATAAACAACCATGGAGGTGGAGTAAGGTAGAGTAGCATGTCCCTGGTGAACGCTATCAATCTCTCTTGAGTAGCTACAGAGGTCCCCATGCAGCTCTCCCAAATGGAAGCTAGTATATAAGAGGCAGTGGATGTGTATCCACCAATGACCTGAGCACATCTCAAACATCATGTCTGCCATAAAGTAATGCTGGAAACCACCTCCCAAGCCAAGTCCGCTTGTGGAGAAGGCAGTGGGGATGGGGAGTGAGAAAAAATCTTGAGGCTCCATGGTGCTAAGATATGAAGGGCCGTGTCCTTATGAAGAAGGCATGGCCACCTACTTGTGACTCGCAACCCTCTGCCCCAAAGAGCTATTCCCAACATTGAGGAAAGGAATCTGAGGTAATGTATAAGAAGATTCCTCTGCAAGCTGGCATCTCAAACCTAAGGAGGGTCTGCCCATCTATTGAAGCCAAGGGGAAAATGAAATACCTCTATGAATGGTTAGCCAAAGAAAGTATGAAACTTTCTTGGCCCTACTGATCCTCCAAAAAATGAGACCAAAACCTCAACAGATGATGCTCAATAATGGGTGGATGATGGGTGTCAATCTGCTGAATCCTATATCCAATCCTTCTGGAATATTGAAAGAATGGAGCAGGAGAATCTGGAGCAGTGTAAGCTGGCGAAGACCACTCCCCTGGATCCCAGTCAAACTCAGCAAGAGGTCTCCCCTGAAAAACAACCTCTAGCTCAACTGCAAAACTGTAGTATGGGACAAGTCTAATGACCCCGCTCCCTAGGCATTCTACAACTCTGAAAGCGTCTGCCAGAGTAACAATTTCCCATCCAACGACTAGGTAAGTGTAAGTCTGTGAGAGGTGAATGAGTTTAAGTATGAGAAAGGTCGGTCCTCCTCTCACTCCTAAGCATTTGCCCTGCTGGGTGAAACATCCAGACCATCTAAAATCAGTGTGAGGGTGGTGAGGATCACAAGGGTCTCTCTCCAAGCCTATGGAATGGCTCTCATGGTCTGGAGTCCAATACTAACAACCTGGGGAAGTGGTCCATATCTATGAATGATGATCTCCTGAGCTTCATTGAACCAATCACTATCCTAGGCAATCCCCGAGAGTACCATCCTGCCAATCTAAATCTCTACTCACTGCCAACTGATATTGCACTAGTGGGTAATAAAAAGAGGCTACTTGGCCAATCCCTCCCTGGTGGATGGTATTGCTCATATGAGAGCCGGACAGAAATCATCACAAATCTGGACAAGTCTCTTCACCATTGGAAAAGTGGGCTAATGATGATGGTCCACCAAGAAAATCTAGTTGACACTCCGTGACCACTGCCGTGATGCTTGTGGCATACATTGAATAATAACATGAAGCAAGAATTGCTTCCATGACTAGTCCTTGGGGGTCAAGCCTCTAACGAGAAGCTTGACTAGGAATGCCCTGCTTTGAAGCTTTGGATCAAGAATCCCTAGTCCACCCTGTGATGAAGGCAGAGTGACTGTTTCCCAAGATACACTAGACCTGGTTTCCATTGAGCCACCCTCTCCACTCCATAGGTAATTCCTAAGAAGCCTCTGTCACCTTTCTAATGCTGACTATACAGGAACACCAACAAGATGCCACATAACATAGGGTACCCAGAAGCACCTGGTTGAGTTGATCACCAGTGCTCTACCCACTAAGGAAAGTGTAGCAATGCAGCAGTATATAACTTCCTTTGTAGATAGTTTGTAGGAATTGGAGACCCATTACACCTCTTGAGACTGCCTATAGCATCATGGTTAGGACTTCGGCTCTATGCCTTAGAGTCCTTCCTACATAATCCGAGCCACTCAAACAGGGTTTGTCCAAGATCGTTGCATTTTGGATGTCGTGTTCTCTCTTCTTGGGAGGCCACGCACTGGGCCAAAGTGAGTCATCAAGATATTGGTGTCTTACTTAATTCATTTTGACTGGAGTTTCCTAGAGGGAACCGTGAGGAGACTAGTTTCCCTGAGAGATGGATCTCATGGATATCATCCTCATACTCGCAGTCAGCCGGTAGGATGGTGTTATGTGAAGCAGGCCGAGGCCCTGCATTCCAACTTTCCAAATCAATTAGATAAGTATGCCCCCTTGCTCCATATCTTTTCCTTTTAGTAGTTCAAGCTGTGGGCCACTTCTTGCAGGCTAGCAGTTAAGGGACATTGGGGCTATCTCTTCCAATTAAGTAGGAGCAAGAGCTGCTAGTACGGAGTTTGCAGATGACATGTCAATTATAGTTAGGGGAGATTAACATAGTTTGACTACCACTGCTGCAGCCATTGACAGGTTTTGCCTCTAGCCTTAGGAGAACTTGTTAATTGGAATAGATCAAAAGGTGTTTGGACAGCGTGCTATATAGGATACTTCAGGCTAGGGAGTTGATAGATGCTTTGCTTGGGTTCCCAAAGGAACTTCCACTCGATATCTTGGCTTTCAAAACTGGGTTGATGTGTCTCCAAAACGAACATTTTGATGTAAAGCTGAATGAAAACATAATACATAACCCAATCCACAAGTCCTAAATTGGATGAATGACGAGTCCAGTAGGGAAGAAAATATTGCAATAGGGACAACTAATCTACAATAAAATGCCGTTCACACATGTTTAAAACCAGCTATGGAAGATACTTCAAAGCCCTTTTAGACTAGATTCCAAAGTGTCACAGTCCCATAACTCATTAAAATCAAGCACTAACAACTGTAGATATTAAGACCATCAAGTTTGATTGTGTGAAACTAAGAAGTTACTTCAAATCTCAGATGGATAAAAGTTTAAATGACACAAGTAACTCCCGTTGAGGGGACCCACTCACTTGGATGTCCGAATTACTTACCGGGTATGCAGAATTCTCTCCAACTTTCTTTGGCGAAAGCTTCCTCCTTAGGCGGGAGAGGTGAGTCGGGGTTCTTTTTCTTAGATTCTTTTTTTTATATTCATGGCAGTTTGTCCAGATTCCCATGAACATGCCACAATGTGTCCTATTTGTATAGCTTCTATTTTAGAACCGCATCATCGTTTTTAGAATTAGAAGATGACTCCTCTCCTCTACTATTTTTCCTTAGCCCAACCAATCTACTATGCTCCACCACCCCTCTCCTTGCTTGTGGAAACTTTCCTACCTTCCTCATAGCAAGCTGCCTCCCCCTCAAGAGATAAGTCCTATGTAGATTGGGGGGGATAAATCTGAAAAACTATTACTAGGAACGTGTAGGAGGGTATGATATAAGTGTGTAATAAAAAAGGAGAGGAGTGGGGAGGGAAGACGAGAAATGAAGTAAAGCAATAGTGTCCAGTCAAGGGAACTTCTGCATCGAACTTATATGTAATGGTATGTTCGAGGCATCGAAGGTCAATTTTTCTTATATACCTTGTAATTGTTAGCATATTTTTCCTTAATAACTAGCAGCACAACTCTCATAAGCATGCATAGTTTTCCGTAATAACCACTAATTCTAGGCTTTTAGACACCTCTTCCACTAGAGCACGACTTTCATTAGCAAAGAAAAATAACAAACCTGTAAATTGAAGGACAAGTAGATCTTAGGTGTAAATTGAAGGAGAAATAGGTATTGGTTTAGATTCCCACTTAGAGGCTCCACCCATTCAGCTCAGTGTATTTGGGTTTTCAATCTCATAGACTCTTCAGTCTTTTGAAGACTTTTAATAGGTCGTGGGTGTAAATTGAAGGAGAAATAGGTCTTGGATGTAGATTCCCACTTAGAGGCTCCACCCATTCAGCTTAGTGTATCTGGGTTTTCAATATCATAGACCCTTCAGCCTTTTGAAGGATTTTAATAAACTCTCTCTCTCTCTCTCTTCAGAGATGGCTTCAGGCTCCTTTCCGAATTCCTCGCATACCCAAATCAAAGATGCCTCGCGGCCTTCATTCACGAAGGGGTCCGACACAGAGAGTACTTACTCAGGTGACGGGGCTTGGCCACACCACCAGACACCTCTCAGAGCAGGATCACAGAGTTCTTTCCATCGAGTGATATTGATCGTCCAGTCTCTAGCTACAGACATGACAGAGACCCTGACCCGACGACCGCAGCACGACACACGAGGCATCGAGGGGACACACAGATCACCCTAGGGGACCTCTCGTCACTGTTTAGACCTAGGACACCTCCCACGGGAGTCACGGTGGCTTTGGTCTTGAGTCGAGCCTCCTCCAGGAGACCGAGACGCATGGCACCCCTTGACAGACACCAGCGTCCCATCACCGGCTATGCACCAAGATAAGACATTGGTTGAAGTGAAGAAACAATGGGGAAGATACAAGAACAATGGAAGAAAACCTCCGGAGGGAGTAGACAAGGAAGAGAAGGAGGATGAAGAACGGATAGCGAGTGTCATGCCCATGAGATGAGTGAACAAAATAGACTGAAATGGTAGTATGGAATTGCAATGGCACCCTCTGGTATGACACAAGGGTGAGCCACTTAGCCTGAGAGCTTCCGGTCCTAATTGGAGATGATGTAGACCTCACCTTGGACACCCTTGTCTCAGTGGTACAGGACACTGCCACCAAATCTTTCCCCACGACTTGATCTGCACATGTCCCTACTGCTGGGAAGATGCCGCAAAACCCTTGGTTCAATGGTGAGTGCAAAGAGATGAGAGCTCACCTCACACGTGAGCAAACCTTAGGCCATCTAATGTCACCTGAGGCACAACAGATCTCACGACGATTGACACACGTCATAGGTGAGGCAATCTTTTGTAGCACAAAGTTGGGATGAGATGATCATATCATTTCCAGGGGGACATCCTACCATTGGTGGGGGCTTCTATCAGAGGGTAAGTCAACTATTCTCATCACAGATCAGATGTTTGGCATATATATTATGCTCCGCTCTATGACATCCCGCCAATGTAGGCACCACCTGATATGCCTCTATGCCCAGGCCCACTACTTGTCATTTGTTCACCTCACAGAATATACAGGCTGCACTCCATCAGCTCCATAATCGGAGAGCACAGGATCATGAGGGACTATAGACTTTGAACTTTGCACATGGGCAGGAGATCCTGGCTCCGATTCTAGCGCAGATGTTCAACCATGTTGTATGCCACAACTTCCCATCTACTTCGAGTACTACTATACACAAAGCAAGCGACCCCATGGACGTTGGGAACTACCACACTCTTATGATTAGCTGCACTTATGAATCAGTACGAGATGGAGATCAACGGCCACACAGCGGCTCATGGGTAGGGAGCACTAGGGCAGATAGTATTTCGGAGACAACACTCCATCCTAGACCACATCTTCACCCTGAGGGCTATCATTGAGAAGGCAAGATTGTTGAGACGCAAAAAATTATATGCTTGCTTGTAGACTTCCGCAAGGCCTTCGATGCTATCTCATGATCTTGAGGTTACAGGAGATGCAAATTTGAGGGATTATGATTTGGGGGGTGATGATCCTATACGAGTCCTTCATAGGGAGAGTTCATGCCCTGAGAGGCCTATTGGGAGCACGATCGGGGTGAAGCAAGGATGCCCCCTTTCAACAACTGTCTTCGAGCTCTACATTGATGAAATCACATCCTTTATAGACCACCTAGGAGGCAAGGGATCACTACTGGCTGACCTGATGATACAGATACTACTATATGTGAATGACATAGTCCTCATATCATCTTCAGCAGAGGGATTGTAGAGACATCTGGAGGCTCTAGAGGTGTTTTGTAGGGAGAGAGACTTGACAATAAAGCTGGGAAGATCAAGACAGGGAGAGCTGCACGTATATCTAGAGAGCAATGGATCTGTAGGTTATGCACGCTTTGAGGAGGTCAAGACAAAGGAACATTTTTTATGTGTCTGCCTAGCCTACTATGAGATCCGGGGACGATACCACTGCCTCTTTCAGGAGGGACATGGCTTTGGCCCACTTTCACAATTGATCCAGTTCCATGACCAAATTTGCATTGGGCTCTATCTGATTGAGAAGCGAGACACAAAGCATACTATTGCGACAAATCAGAGAGAACCGAAGGTGACCACACCACATGATACTAAGGTAGACTAGGTATAGAGACATGTCATAGACTTTTATGCATTTGAATCAACTCCAGGACACAGTGGGGTGGAGGAGGAGGAGCCAGCTGATATGAGGGGCACTATGGATCAGCAAACAGAGCCGAGACAAGATGTTGCCGAGCAAGGGACGCAAAGGCCACACACGACACAGAGAGTGGACCAAAGCACACATGATTGAGGTCCGGTCTATCTCAGCTCTCCTCAGAGGAGTCCGCCAGAGACGAGGCGTCACTCTTGACATAGCCCATCAGATCCAGAGATCAAGGAGAACACATCCTCTACAAC
This sequence comes from Dipteris shenzhenensis, assembly GCF_047967505.1. NCBI lineage: Eukaryota > Viridiplantae > Streptophyta > Polypodiopsida > Gleicheniales > Dipteridaceae > Dipteris > Dipteris shenzhenensis. The sequence goes on from NC_141596.1 coordinate 63,745,390, forward strand.
AGCATGAGATAGCTCGACAAAAGGGGATTCAAGATATCTTTGCGACTATTTTTGGGGCAGAAATACGTTTCTTTATTGCATTTTGTATCTCGAAGGGATTGTGTTTTTGGCACATACTTTTGGGCAGATTCTCTGCTATTTCAGAGCAGCCACTGTCAGTGTGTGCCATTGCAGTAATTGCATAGCAGTCAGTTGCATTTTGATTTGCAGGTACATTTGCCCTCATTCTTGAGCTTGCAATCATGTCTCTCAATGAGAATTTTGGTACCATGATTGAGGCAGATAAGTTGGATGGACCCAATTATGCTTTGTGGTCATTTACGCTCAAGAATATTTTGGTTGGCAAAGTCTTATGGGACATTGTGAATGGTGATGAGACTAGAAGTGTTGGATCTAGCACGAGTGCATCTTCCACTACCACTCATGCTTCTACTGCCACTACCCAGGTGGCTCCCATGGAGGATCAGAAGAGGTTTGATCGCAAGGATGCACAAGCTTTGTCTTTGATTGCATTATCAGTGAAGACGCGCATTAAGTCAACCATTAAGTCGTGCAAGCATGCAAAAAATGCTTGGGGCAAGCTGAAAAGTATGTGGAATGTCAACAATGAAGCAAGAAGCATTTCTTTGAATAATAAGCTCAATGACCTGTCCATTCTTGAAGGTCAAACTATTTCCGAGCACATTGTAGCCATCTAGGGAGGTGAAATTGAAGATGTAGAGAATGCAAGGATTCTAAGTCAGTAACTGTGGCTAACAGTTGGGGACTGTCCAAGTAAATTCTTCTTAGTCCAAGTACTAACACACAAAGCAAGACCAAGTCCTAGTCTATCTACACCACATCATTGTATATCTCTACACACAAAGAACTCAACAACCAACAATTGCTCACAAAGAGCCCAAATCTCGATAGTCAACACTACTCTCTTGAATTCATAGACTTTAGAAGGTCCAGTCTTGATCACTGAGATGATCAACTTCAACCATCATTGTAGTTTCCTCCTTGTTATCTACTGCAAGTGCTTTATCCTTACCCTTATCTTGCTTCAATATCTCATCACGTTGCTTAGTGTAGAAATATTTTTCGACATGACCTCCCTTCCCACAATAATTGCATCTCTGTGTATCTCGTGCTGGTTTCTTTCTTCCGATCACTAGCTGCATACACCCTATTGTCAAGCCACGTGAAATTACTGTGTTTCTCTTCACTCAGGAGCATCCCCACGCAATCCAAGCAAACTCAAGGGTGCTGCCATGGGAGCCCCTTTGGACAGACCAAGGGTCACCACCAAGAAGTTTTCTCTCAATGTCAAAGAACAAAAAGAGGGAACAAGGGGGCGAAAAAGGAAAGGAGAAAAGGTAAAAAATCAGCCAAAATTTTGGACAAGGAAGCTGCACTAAACTCCAGGAGGGCATTGAGAAAAAGGGGGGGGGGAACTACCACTCTTTGCTCGAGAAGGGGTGCTGCAAGGGGTGGGCAAAGGACCCTGTTCCAAGGCCTCCAAGAGGGCAGCCGAGCTCAATGTAGATGTCAATCGCTGCTCAGAGACGCTGTCCACTACCTTAGCTGAGGCGGGAGCCTTGGAGCAGCGGCCTATTTGTCCCATGGGATCCTAGTGCAGCCACGAACTGCACGCAGTAGGATGGAGGGGGTGTGAACTAGCCTAACCCCAAGAAACTGCCATAAGCTAGGAGGAGGCATGGGCACAAGGGAACCTGCGCGCGAGGTCTGACGGGGGGGGGGGGGGGGGGGGGGCGGGGGGGGGCTAAGGAGGGTGTCTAAGTGCCTTAGGCAGATCGACTAGCTGGGCGGGTTGGGAAAACAGCACGACCGGGAGCAAGGAGCAGCGAAATGGGGGGGGGGAGCTAGAAGGATGGTGGAAGAAGGAGAAGGGCGGGGGGAGGAGTCGAGGTAGGGGAGAAGGAGAAGAAGGGCACGGGAAGGAAGGAAGGTGGGTGAGAAGCAGAGGCGGGGGGGAAACTATGGCAGGAAGGGAAAGGTCGGGGCAGCGAGGGGGGGCAAGAGCAAGCTTGATCTTTGTATTTGCAATGTGTGTGTTAGATCGAGTTTGGAATCTGGCGTTCTAGGCAAGGAGGCCACCGCTGTTTGCCTTAACCATCTTATGTTGCCTCTCACTCAAACTCGCACTCTACCAAAGAATCTTCTAAGAGCAATCACACTCCTATAAAGCCATGCACAATACAATGGTTGAACTCGATACAAATGTTTAGTATCTGTTCAAATTACCTTTCATCTCTCTATATTTGAGCCTAGTAGGCTGGGCCCTGATGCCTCCATGTGGCAACACATACACGAGGTGTGGGGCATACAGTCAAGTCTCTCAAGTAGAAAGTGTTGTCATGCAAGGCTGTGTGCTGATCAACTCCTGCAAGCTTGCCTATGTTCAATCTTCTATGTGTGACCATTTGTGTTACGTTTCTAAGCAGCACAATAATGTGATTTTTACATGCAATTGCAATAAGCCAATAAAGATGCATGGTTTAATCACTTATGCAAAATAGAGAACATAGCATAGTCCATTCCAGCAGAGGTACTTTCTATCATAACCCATATGACAGCCACAAAAGATGATATACACTCTTCACATGTAACCCATATTTTTAAAATGCAAAACAAAATTTAATGTAAAATTGTATCCTTTTTTTGTGATTAAGAGAAGACTGTCAAAAAACAGAAAGTTTGTGGAGCACCAACGTACCAAGTAGCATCAAATTTTTCAGATGTGCTATGTTCTCTATTTTGCATATATCATTGTTGTCGAGATGGAGCTTTGAAAGAAATTCAAGTCCAACAAGATGATTTATTGTTCTAAGTCCTATGCCCATCCAACAAAGCCCCAAAGGAAACAAATAGAAGTCAGAATAGGCCCATCTAAAAAAGTATTATGCCCCAAAGGAAAACAAATAGAAGTCAGAATATATCAAGAAAAATTGACATTTAGAGGCACATAACACTTTCATAAAAGAGAGGAAAAAAGAGAAAGCATTATGGTATTAGGAAGTGTATACAGAAGAAATGACGAGTACTAGAGAGCTTTGTATACGAAGACCTAGTTTCAAATTGGAATTTATTCATCCCAGCACCACACTTCATTTGCATCCAATTCTCCTAATGCTCCTTTGGGGCTCTGTGCTACTTTGAACATGCTTGCAGACTATAAGGTGCATGCTTGAATATCGTGAATGAATGCTTAAAAACTTAAAAAAGAGCAATTTGTTTTTTTCAATCACTGCGGCCTCTACCATATATAGTGAATCAAGACATAGGTTTGGAATAAGAGAAAGTCTAGTTTTTCATGCTGGTAGGAATGAATATATAACAACTACACCACAAGCTGCTTTATGCCGACTCCAGAATCAAAGAGCCCAAGATCACGAGGGGTGACACATTGACCACTTTGCACATGGGCAGGAGTTCCTATTCCTGATCCTAGCACATATGTTTAATAATGCTGCGCGCCATGGTTTTCCCTCTGCTTGGAGTACCACCACTATTGTGCCGATACACAAGGTAGGAGACCCCATGGACACTAGGAATTACCGTACCCTCATGATTGTTCATACATTGGTCAAGATTAACCTACAACTAAGTGGCGGCGTTTCGAGAGGTTGTAGGTGATGATGGGCTCTAGGATCTAGAGCAAACCAGTGGCCCGCCACCAGATCATACAAGAAGAGTTTGGCATGACACCGCTCCTGGTCGATGCCATATTCCAGTCATCACCTATCTCCACAAGGTCTGGGCTCTACCTAGAGGGAGACTACCGAGATTGGCTCTGGAGTCATCTATACGCCTAGCTAACAGGGGAATTAGCATGGCTTGGTACACACGCCTATCCAAATGGTTTCGTAGTCAGAGGATCCAGATGGATCGTCTCCTCCCCTTTTAGTACAACTTAGATGCTTTGGACCACCTATTTTCATGGGATGAGATCAACCGTATCATACGGTTGGACCTACTCCAGCTCCAGACTTTGGGGGAGGACCAAGAGTTCTCCACCAAGATCCAATTCTACCACGACCATTTCTTCAAAGTATCAATGGATGAAGTGATTATCAAACCCCCAGTGTTAGGAGGACAAACGAGTCTCACATGCCTTGAGGATCGCCATCAGATAGATGTGGGTCTCATCACATCAGTTGACGATTGAGACAAAGAGAGCCACAGGTACAACCAGAGAGTAGTGGATCTGTAGACTATGCAAATTGGAGGAGGTGGAATACATCATGTGTACTTGCCTTGCATCCTATCAGATCCAAGGACTATACCATTGCTTATTCCAAGAGGGACACAAGTTTGCACGTCTCCCACATCTGATTCATTTCCAGGACCAGGTCAGCTCGGTCTCTATTTGATCGACATGCGACAACATAAAGAGGCCCTGATGCGCCACATTAGAGAGCAAGATGAGATAGTGGCCCCTACGACAACAGAAAGAGGCCCTGATGCACCACATTAGAGAGCAAGATGAGATGACATGAGGGCTGAGTGGACTAGCGAGACGAGACGGCCACGTGGAGAGACGCAACCAGAGATGCAGAGATGGACCAAGGCACAAACAATGGAGGTCCAACTTATCGCACCTATACTCTGGGGAGATCGTTCGACTAGAGACGTAACCATCGATATGGCCTACCGGAAACATAGATCACAGAGATCACGCCCCCCACTGAGAGACTCGACCCGATAGACACAGATACATATCTTTGCAGCCCATAGGAGAGCCACCCTTGCATTGGGCTATATATTTTTTTATCTTGAGTCTGAGTACTAGCTTCTTGTTATTTTGTTTTAGCTTATTGCGTAGTACTCAGCAAAGGACCTTAGCGAGCCCTTTGTTTCAGCTCACAATAGCTTCTATGGTTACTTCTTGTGATTGTACCTTGTCTCATAGGCCTGCAAGGCCTCCAGAAGACGTGGATACATATTTCTCTCTCTCTCTCTCATATGGAATAAGTACTATGGCCCCAATCTTAGCAAAGAATTTTAACAAAGTTTTGCACCAGACCCTTAACATCATCACTCCCTTTCACAAGGCAAGGGAGGATCCCATGAGACCAGAAAACTACAAGACCATTATCATTGGACATGTCATGTCCAAGATTTGTGCTTCCACGTTGATACACAGAAAACGGTATGGACAAAAGAAGCTAAGATAACACACACGCACCAACCTTTGATTCCAGTAAACATAGACAATCACTCAGATAGTTTCTTCTTCTTCACAAAATTCCATGCGATATACATACTCAGGAAGGTCCTCTTCATCAACTAGAGTTACCCCTGCCCATTCCTCTTCTTTCACCCGCAAAAGCAAAGACCACTGGTACCCAAGAATCTCATTGAACAACACTTCAATCTGAAAACCCTCAAAATACACACCAAATACTTCTGGGCCAAGCTCCAAGGATAAAATCATCATATACTTTCAGATTTGTATAAGAGAAAACAAACTGCAGCGGAACTCGAGGGATCAGCAGCAATGTGGGCTCGAGTTCAAGAGCACGTGCACTAGTATCCAGAGCAGGGATCCTTGACATAGGTACCAAGACAAACCCCCACAAACAAAACTATCTGAACATGAACCACACAGACTCGGAGAGAACCAGAAGACTACACAACCCGAAACAGATAAACTTAGAACTGAACTCTCTCCAAAACTCAGAGAATAGCCCGCCTCAGAATTCTATGAACCCACAGCCAAAACTCCTAAGCTTCCATCAAGGACAACAGCACGTAACTCTCCCCAAAGCTGCAGTCAATGACCAAAGAGTGAAAGGAACTAGCATATCAGATCGCCTCAACCATCTCTGTGTCACAAATCCACTTCCAGCGTATGTATTCTTGTAAAGACTAACTATCTAATTCCTACTGCAGATCACGGGAGCAACACCATGGATATCCTCCCAGCCAACCTTGCTGAAGCTAACGAGCAGACAGAGAAATTCCGATCCACACAAAACATACGTGAAATCCTTCTCTTCTCTCTCTAGCCTCAACAAGCCCCATCTCCCTAGATAGATCTAGATGCCACATGTCATCCATATAGGGCCTTCCTAATGCAACATTTCACCCCTCTCTTGGGATGCATTAAATCCTTTGCCCCTAGGCACAATCTTTGCATTAGGCCCTTAGCCTTAGATCTACCTAGTCTGGTGCTATCAACCCTCACCTAGGACCTTGACATTAATTCCCTCCCGATCATTTACATGAAGCGCAAAAAAACATATTACAAAGATAGATCCTTTAAGGGAAATGTCGACTGATTCTTCCGAGGTCATGCTACCTCGGCTAGAGCGTAACATTCCTTCCCTCTTCAGACATCAGCGTCCTCGATGATAAAATCTGGGAACACTCTCCGCAACTGATATACGGATTCCCAGGTAGCTTCGGATAGAGGCTGACCATGCCATGCAACCAACACCGTGGGTATCTTCCGATTTCATATTTGCATTGTTCCTCGGTCCAAGATTCTTGTTGGTTTGCGCCTCGCATTATCCTCTATCTCCTGAAACAAAACCACACCTTCGATTAGTGAGTCACCTGTATGTAAAAATTTCTTTAAGCGCGAAACATGAAAAACCGGGTGCACCTTACACCCCTGTGGCAATTCTAATTTATAGGCTACACTACCTATTCTCTTTAGAATTAACCACGGCCCACAGTATCGAGGTGATAACTTAGCACACTCTCCTGAAGTCAACGACTTTGAGTGCGAAGGAACTCTGGGAAAAACTCTTTCTCCTTCCTTAAATACTCTTATAGACCGGTTGTCATCCGCATTCATACACCTTGGCTCTATCCATAGCCTGGCGGATATTAGCTCTCGCAAGTGCTAGCATCTCCCGCATCTGAACTACAAAGTTCGCGGCACTAGGCACTTTCTGAGGTACTCCAACTATAGTTGGATTCGCTGGTCTATAACCATAGTTCAGCTCAAACGGACTGAATCCGGTAGATGAATGTTTCCTATCATTGTAGGCAAACTCCAACAATGGCAACCACTTGTCCCACGTATGTTGCCTCAATGACACATATGCTCTCAGCATATCCTCTAAAGTCTGGTTGACTCTCTCCGTCTGACCATCCGTCTCAGGATGATCCCCACTACTCATTTCCAACTCAGTCCTTAGTGTCTCAAATACCGCTGTCCAAAAATAACCGGTAAATCTGACATCTCTGTCTGACACTATGGATCTAGGCAATCCATGTAGACGAAATATATGTCTAATGAATAAATCCGCCACTTGCGGGGCACTAACAGACTCTCTAGTCGGAATGAAGTGAGCCATCTTGGTTAGACGATCAACCACCACAAGGATAGAATCATATCCTCCTTGTGTCGTAGGCAGTCCTACAATAAAGTCCATGGAAATGCTCTCCTACTTACTTAGTGGTATCTCCAAGGGCTGTAAAAGTCCGGGTGGCTTCACCCGCTCGGCCTTGCTTACCTGACACGAGAAACACCGTGTCACATATTCATGAATATGCTTTTTCATCTTTGGCCAAAAGAAATCTCGCTTCACGAGATCATATGTCTTCTCAACTCCTGGGTGTCCCGCACACGGGCTATCATGGCACTGTCGAATAACTCTCTGCCTCAGATCATTCTGACTAGGTACTACAACCTTGCCATTTCTTTCTAGCATACATGAGCTTTAGGCCATAAGCTCTGGACAAACTCGTCCACTTTTTGAGTTTCTCTGATCTCGGTCATTAGAGTACTCTCTAATACCGTGAAACTCAGGTTGTGCATAATGCGAGAGAACGCATCAGCAACCTTATTATCTTTTCCTCTTCGGTACCGAATCGTCAAATTAAACTCCTGCATGAGCTCTGTCCACCTAGCTTGGCGGCCCCTCAAGTCAGGCTCTTTACAAAAATGTTTTAGAGTACCATGATCCACATCCACATAAAACTCCGAACCATATAAATAATGCCTCCATGTTTTCAAAGCATGGATAACAGCATACAACTCCAATTCATAAGTTGGCCAATTCCTTTGAGAGGGAGAAAGCTTCTTGCTTTCAAAGGCTACTGGCCTTCCCTCTTGAAGGAGGACTGCTCCTACCGCAATGCCACTTGCATCGGTTTCCAGGAACAACGGTTTCTGGGGATCAACTATTTTTAACACCGGTCCTGTGACCACAGCTTGTTTTATGGTATTAAAACTTTCTTGTTGATTCTGTCCCTAAATAAAAGGTACTTTATCTGAGGTCAGATCAGTCAATGGCGATACTATTCCGGAATATCCTTTGATATGCCTTCTATAAAACTGGACAAATCCCAAGAACAATCGCAACGCGGTCAGACTCTGAGGGATTGGCCAAGTTAGTATCGCAGCCACTTTCTTCGGATCCATTTCTACCCCCTGTGGAGTAATTATGAACCCTAAATATTTAAGCCTAACCATACACAGTATAGTTTTCTTTTTCTTTACATAAAGATTGGCTTTCCTCAAAGTACTGAACACTATCCCTAAGTGTTCACGATGCTCAGTAATACTTTTACTGAATATCAAGATATCGTCAATAAAATGTACTACGAACTTTCCGATATACGGACGTAGTAAATCGTTCATAAGCATGACGAATGTCGCTGGAGCATTGGTAAGTCCGAAGGGCATTACCAAAAACTCATAATGACCAAACCTGCTTCTAAAAGCAGTTTTATGCACATCCTCGGCTCTACTAATCCGGATCTGATGGTAGCCACACTTAAGATCTATCTTACTGAAAATCACAGCTCCATGTAATGTATCTAGCAAATCATCAATCCGAGCCATCGGATACCTGTGCTTAACAGTGATATTATTCAATGCTCTGTAATCTATACAGAGGCGAAACGTCCTTTTTCTTCTTTAATATCACTGGCGAAGCAAAAGGTAAGAAACTTGGTTGAATCTGCCTCAACTTGAGGTATTCTTCCAGTTGTCTACGCACCTCCGCCTCTTCGGTAAAACTCATTCTATAGGAAGGTCTATTTACAGGTTCTGCCCCCGGAATCAGTTCAATCATATGCTGAACATTCCGCTCTGGAGGTAACCCATAAGGTAGTTCATCCCTAAAACATTCGGAGAACTCCTCTGTTATAAGATTAGCCAGCTTGGCCATCTCACCACTTTGCGTAACATCAGTGCTAGCCGAAGAATCATCAACCGGCTCTACCGATGCTGTGCAAAGGAATAAAAACTCTTCCTGAGCTTTTCGGATTTCCATCACGGAAACCAACGGTCCCTGAGGTATATCTTTCTCACCTCGCAAGACATAAAGCACATCATTCATCTTGAATTGATATACGTGCTTTTTCCAATCAATGGCTGGATTCTTCCTAGAATGCCACACCATACCCAGGGCTATATCCGCATGAGCAAGCTTGGTCATTTCAAAATCAAGCTTCTCAGCATAGTCCTGAATACGAAGCTCCAACTGGGTAACCCTTTGGTCCCATACTTCAGTTGAACTTCCATCTGCCATCCTGACTGTATACGCATAGTCAGATGGACTTGTCTTTAATTTCAGCCTCTTCACAAGCTTGGAGTTAATCACATTGTGAGTTGACGCCGAGTCAAACAACACAATGACATCATGATTGGCCACTTGCCCTTTCATTTTAACTAATTCCATATCGTTAAAGGCTGTATACCCCGTTGCTGCGGGCTTAGATAGGATGTTATCAGGTGCACTCGTCACTAGCTTAGCAACAGACACACATAACAAACAAGGTACTAACCTCTGAGAAGATCCCGCTAGCTGAATCTGCATCTCTTCCGCTCTGGGACTTCCCTCCATCTCCACGTCGCACTATGAGATCACCATCTCAGCCATCCGACGATCTTTGTTACGCGGACAATCCTTCCACTGATGAGGCTGAAGGCAACCAAAACATAAGCCTTCTCTCCTCGCTTTTTCCCTTTGTTCTGGGTTTAAGGGAGACTTAGACCAAGCCCGGGCTGCCATTGGGGTTACTTTCCTTTTCACTCCAATGGTGGTACTTGATTTAGGAGTTTCAGCTGGTTTCGCCCGCTTGGCTTGACCACTCGGCTGAGAACCACCACTCCCTCTACTAGTCCATTTCTTCTTAAACCCAAATTTCTTCAGATACCCATACTGGGTTCTGACCTGTGCAAACCCACTTGGCTTGCTACCCTTGGCATCTTCATAGTTCAGGGCTATAGCTATTGCATCATCTAACCTGTTCGCGTACTTAGCCCGAACTTCCATTTTTATTCGATCATTCAATCCAAATATGAAATCTTTCACTTGGATTGATTGAGGCAGGGGTTCGTCAACCTTCATTACACTCTCTCGAAACTTATCAGTGTATTCTGCCACTGATAAATTTCTCTGACGAAGGTTCCTATACTAATCCCAAGCTCGGGATGCTTCGTCAGGAGGTAAGAAGTGTTTCCTGAACTCTCTTTTAAACCCCTCCCAGGTAGTGGATGCTATACCATCTTTTTGTTGTTTAATCCACCACCGATCCGCAGCCTCACTAAACATGTGGGTGGCCTCACGGATCTTCTTGATGTCATTTCTGATTTCACAAATGGCGAACGCCTCGTCCCATTTGTGTAACCAGGTCTCAATGACATCGGAGCTACGGTCGTTCATCCGACCAGAATACTTTTCTGGTCTGTAATTGGCAATATTTGGCACTTTAGCCTTCCTAGGCTCGACCGTATGGACACTAGACTCTGGTTCCATTGGAGCCTTTCCCTTCTCCTCTCGAGAAGGTCTGGCAGACATACTATGTATCGCTCTCCTAAGTTCGGACTGCCCTGCATTGGCCTGTAATTGTTGTGCTAACAACTGTTGCAAGGCATCCTCCAACAATGCAATCCTGCCAGATAAAGTATGAGCTACTGGGCGCGACACCTGCTGGGTCGGCCGGACTCCTGACTCACCAGGGTCCCTCCTGGAAGCTCCTTCTTCTGCTTCCATTTAATTCAATGGGTGTTTTTCTTTGTTTTGTTTTGTTTTGTTTTGATTTTTTTTTTTTTTTAAAACACCGCTAGAAAGCTGTATTTACAAGCTGACACAATTCAGTGTACTAACAGTCTGACACAATTCCCTATACTAGGGAATTCCTGCAATCCCACATGCACACTGACTAGGCATTTGACACAGGCATATATCCCAAATGGCGCTTTTCCCTATCCTAGGGAAGCTCCTGCAAACAAACTCAAACTGTAGCACATAGGCATAACCACAAGCATAATCTGTCCCTGCTACAACATCAAAGCCTCATGCAGACTGATCACTCACGAGATCTTGTCTATGAAAGTAGAGCATCACCCGACTAAATCGAGAAGAAAAAAAACAACACGAAACTAATGGAGGTCAAAGAGAGCTCCCTGGTCATCACGATTTCACCACAGCCTTGGATTTCCCTCGATTCGGATCTGTGTTTGCGCGGCCTCTTATCCGTGCCTACACTGTTCAAGGCCCTGCGCTCCTGCGCCAAATCTACGTCCAAGAGCGTTGCATGAGCGTCGCCCCAATCACGGCTTACGAGCAGGCTGCGTGGCGTTGGAGATCTCTGAGCGTAGGTGTGCCAAGGAAGCAGATCACGGGCTAGCCAGACCGTTCTGTGTCACCTCTGCGTTCCAAGCCTGCAATGTGTTCGACGAATAGTATAGGGGTGATCACGAATCACCACCCGTGCGTTTCGTCAAGTGCGTCATCTACCCTGCATTTCGTCACTGCCTTACGGGATCCCCACGCTCCAGCAACGACTCGTCAGCGGGAAGGTTGTCAACAAACCTTCCGTCCGTCATAGATCACGGGCATCGTCATCAACTTCGTTACGGTCTGTCCGTCACATGGAGTCGATCCCTTCCTTTCCACGCCTATCGTCCGCTCCACGCACTTCACTCATCCCACGCAAAGTCCTGATAGCGGTGCGGGAGGACCACCAACAGCGACCCGTTGTCACGGGTAGCCCCCTCCAAGTTCGTCGTCACCCGTTATCGTCGATCCCATCTGTCCATCACGTAAAGGTCACAAGTGGTCGACTCGCCACCTACGCTCCACGCCTATCCGTCGTCAGCCACCAGGGCGGTCCAGGCCTGCACCTCGAGCTCACGCTGCCTTACTCATCCCGTTCGTCATCATCGTACAGTCTCCTCCAATTCGTAGCCTTGGGCTCTGATACCAAATGTAAAGACTAACTATCTAATTCCTAGAGCAGCACCATGGATATCCTCCCAACCAACCTTGCTGAAGCTAACGAGCAGGCAGAGAAATTCCGATCCACACAAAACATACGTGAAATCCTTCTCTTCTCTCTCTAGCCTCAACAAGCCCCATCTCCCTAGATAGATCTAGATGCCACATGTCATCCATATAGGGCCTTCCTAATGCAACATTTCACCCCTCTCTTGGGATGCATTAAATCCTTTGCCCCTAGGCACAATCTTTGCATTAGGCCCTTAGCCTTAGATCTACCTAGTCTGGTGCTATCAACCCTCACCTAGGACCTTGACATTAATTCCCTCCCGATCATTTACATGAAGCGCAAACAAACATATTACAAAGATAGATCCTGTAAGGGAAATGTCGACTGATTCTTCCGAGGTCATGCTACCTCGGCTAGAGCGTAACAATTCTTCTCCTGCCCACAAAGTACTCCACGCTCATACTTCACGTCACCAACAGTCCTTCAGATGATTTGAACCAGCCCATACATTCTTCATATCAGCTCAATGCAAACAACGACCGTCCTACCTGTGAGGTAGCCTTGCTCAGCCAACTACAAACAGATTGCTATCTCTGGAAAACTCCAGCGCCAAGGTCTTCTCAGCATCACCGGGCATCTGCTTGGTCAAAGCCTTTCTACAGTCAACCTTGAAGTGAACGTGTACCCCAAATTACAGTCAGCCCATGCCTTCAGATTTCGTGGAGCTCACGAACATCCGTCGCCCAAGATCCTCTCCTTCAACCACACTATCAACACACAGCCAAAACTCTATAGGACTTCGGTAAGCGCCACCTGCACCACCAAGCTCATCATCACCGAGCACCTAGAGTCCATTTGTGCCAAGCATGCAGACGGAGATCCACCCTCCCGTCACGTACGTATCCTTCACTCGAAGGGTGCTCCATCTTCCGCTTACGCACCCCTATCTTCACCTACGAGCTCCTTTCATCTAGTCGTCCAACCTTCTCTTCAAGGAGCCCTCCTAGGCAGCGTAGATCCTTCCAGTAAGCATCCCATCGACCTCAACGATGACATTTTACCACCCTCAAAGATTTTTCCCCAAATTCATACACCCAGCATTAAATGCTCATTTTCCAAACCTCAATCACATGGTTCTAGTTAGGCATTCAATCACTTGCATGCCACTTCTAGTCTCCTTAGATCAAACCTCAACTTATGGGAAATTCACATGACTCAAGACAAAAGGAAAAACACTCATGACATTATAAACATGTGACATAGGACAACATTTCGGAGCACATGGTATCATGTCACCACATAGACAATGTTGGAAACCATGCTCTGGATTATCCTGGTGCTCCCACATTACATTTTATCATATCCCACGAGCCCCTGCACAGACATTTACAATGTCAAAAGAATATTTACATCAGTACAAAGCCTTTTGATGAGAGTACCCATTGACTCAAAACCATCACCCACTAGCTATGTGCATACCTATGTGCCTATCCTCAAACATGCAACAAGTGAAAAAACTATTGACATTTTTTGGCATATCAACGTACTTGGGGGTTCTTTTCTTTGGTCCGATTTTCAGCATGCAACCAACAATAAGCCCGGCTAAGCAAGGGATAGGCCGCACTTTCTAGACTCGAGTGTTAGAAATGACCCACCGAGGGTACGCACAGCGGAAGACTGATAAAATTGCCTAGGAGCTCACACAATGTGGTGTGGGGTGTGGAATCACAAACTTCTTAAACTTATGTGCATAGCATAGGTGTGCAGAGTCATCAATAGACAATAAACCAACCAAATAGAGAAACCACCAAAATAATATATTTCCGTCCAAAGCTATGGACACAATACAAAAGAGATAGATCCAGAGTCCCACCAATGGTGTAGTCCTCTGATCTTACCACAAGGTCCTTCTCCTATCTGCCGGTTATCTCTAGACTTGAGCCCGCGTGCTCCACCTCGAGCGTCTGTAGACTCTGTCCAGATCTCTTCCACCTTGCTGTCTGCAAACCAGCATAGGTGGGCAGCACCTTTGCTGAGCTAGGTCTGCAACTCTCCAGCCTCTATGTCCTCCTGGATGTAGGCTCATAGGCTGCTGGTCTGCTGCTCCTGCTGCTCCCTGAAGTGCTGCTGCAAGTGATGAGTAATGAGGGCCTGGAGGCCCTCCTTTTATAGCCCCCAAGGGCTGCTGATAGAACCGACCAGTCTGGCCGACCAGACTGGTCTGTAAAAAACTGACCAGGTTGGTTTCCAAGCTCTATATAAGGGCCTCTGCCAGGCCCTTTTGGGCTGCTTTCAGGCCCCAAAGTTTGCAAGGTGGTCTGCTCATCTCCAGGCCTGGTTGGCTGGCTCCAACCAGCCCCAACCAGCCTCAGCCAATGGCCTGAACCAGGCCTCCTGGTTCCCCCTTTTTGCTGAGCCACTTTCCAGGTCTGTTGCAGGTTGAGATCCTGCCCACCAGGCCTCCTGGTTCCCCCTTTTTGCTGAGCCACTTTCCAGGTCTGTTGCAGGTTGAGATCCTGCCCACAGCTTCTGCCACGTGGCTCACCTTTCTCCTGGGTATACTCCACCATCTGGTGCTGCTCCAGATCTGCCTCTTCCAGGCCTGATCCATGCTAAACATCCATATCCATTATTCCGTCCATGAGCTCCATCTGTTGCAGCCACCATGGTTCTTCTAGGTACCTCACTTTTCTTTATTCTTTGATTCCTGCCCACATGGCAGCCATGCTGCTGTTCATGTGTTCGTCTCTCAATCCCTAGGTTCACCCCCCCCATGCTCTCCTCTTATGGGGGCTTACAGATGGGGAGGTGACCTTTCCAACACCCCCTCTCACCAGAACTGTAACGGAACCCTCTGGTTTTGAGCCTAGGAATTTCTCGGAGTCATACATAGGAAAAGACATAGTCTTCTACATAGAGACACATCAGAGCCCAGAGCGTCCCTTATCGGTGGTCAGTGGTACACTTGAGAGTCAGCCTATAGGGAGGAGATGAGGGAGACAGGTGGAGTACGGGGATCAAGAGGAGTAGCAGTCTTATATCGATCATCTCTTATTGGGGCGATTTTAGTGGAGAGGAGAGATCCACATTCTACGTTTCTTTGGATCCGACTACGATGCACCACCAGTCGTGATCTCTTCATAGCGATTTGCTACTTCCCACTAGATACCTCACATTTTGCAAGGGTGGTACGGAAGGAGGCTGAGACATCACCATATACACCCCTCTATCATGATATCATGGATTTCTCGAGCCACAAAGATGTTCTCCTTGTGGGGGACTTCAAAGCGAGGACAAGAGCACGCTAGGTGCCACTACTAGTTACTCCATACGAAGAAGAGGAACAGATTGTCCACTGTGTAATTGGAGAGTTTGGCCTTTTGCCACTACAATCTACGATTGCTCGAGCAAACGGACTACCCCATTGAGCCTCGGCAGGTGAATCCCTACAAAATCGACATCACAAAAGTACAAGAAGATGCCGGTGATTTCACCTGAGGAGAGGGATATCTACGCCATGTTGTACGAGGAGATCGCGGCTTCATCTCACAGCACCCGATCCTCCTAGGCAGCTGGTGCCAGTACTTCGATTGCACCTGCATCTCATAAGGATGCTTTTTATGAGTCTTCTGGGAGTTCCAGTAGCAGTGAGGAGGAGGCTGATGAGGACATGGATTCGGTTGAGGAGGAAGATGCTGACATTGATGATGAGGCTTGACTTTTGATTTGTGACTTTGTCACTTATTATTGATAGACAGTACTTTGGATTCCATTTGTAGTTTGACCTTTTTACCTTCATGGTCCATCACCATGGAGGTCTTGGGAGGTTCATTGATGACTCTAGTTTTTATTATTATCAAGATTCAATATGTATGATCATTTAGTATGTATGTGTGAAGATGATCATTGAGTACTCTAGTATGTATAATGTATGATCATTGATGACTAGCTTTTTGTATGATTAGGATTCAGTATGTATGGTGCTTATACTTGATATGTATGTTTTTTGTATCATGTCTGCACTATGGAGTCACTTACAATCTTTATTTGCACATTTTTGTATATGGCATGATGCATACCCTAGGTATAAATGCACATATTTTCACATTCTGAATGAAACCCATTTCATTCATTTTTCAAAACCCGTTTCAAACGTATGAAACCCGTTTGAAACCTCCCGTTTCAGAAACACTTGGCAACTATGGTGTCATCGCACCAACTTCATATCGAGAGCGGGCGAGCAGAGGGGATAGAGTAGTATCTGCACATTGTGTGAGCGCCATGAGGTGGAGTCAGAAGAACACTTTTTTTCCGGTTGCCCAGTCTATAATGAGATTCGTGGACAATACCATTGCCTTTTCAGAGATGGATTCGAGGGCCTCTCTAGACTCCTCCTATACCCAGATCAGAGATTCCTAACATCTTTTATTCACGAGGCAGTCCGGCATAAAGATCGTCTCATCAAATTGAGGAGACAGAAGTAGGGGACCGTGCCCGAACCATTCTAGAGTATGATCGCAGAGTTCTTCTAGGCAGAGTAGGTTGCTATCCCAGCCATAGTTAGCAGGAGAGGCAGAGATCTTGAGACCGAGATGCGGCACACCCTGCAAAGGATAGATGCACAAATCACAATCATGGACATCTCCTCTATTTTCAGACCTAGGGTGCAGCCGACCGGGGTTACACTGGTGCTCGTCAAACGTCGGGTAGCAGCCAATAGGACACGATCCATTACAGGCTTTTTGCCTACACTGCCTAGTCCGCCGTTGGGTGTATCTTGATGTTCTGTAAGCCTATTGTATTATATTGGATCAGACTGTGTCTCCACATGAGGATGATGCCAAGATGGCTGTATATAATTATGGTGGACATGTACTATGATATCACTGACTATGTCTACATAGTTTTTTAGCATGGGTTAGGATGCTTGCTTAGTAGCTCCACTCTTTTGCTCATTGTATCAGGTTTTTCTTCAGTCTCATAGACCCATCGGTCTTTAGCAGACTTTAATAAAGTTTCTCTCTCTCTCTCTCTCTCTCTCTCTCTCTCTCTCTCTCTCTCTCTCTCTTCCATAGTTCACCCTTCACCCAGCCCCTCTCTCCTTCCCTCCTCTTTCAGCCCCGCTGCCCTCTCCTCTCTCAACCCCGCTCCCTCTCCTCTCTTAGCCCCGCTCCCTCTCCTCTCAGCCTCGCTGCCCTCCTCCTCAGCCGTACGGCTGTACGGCCCTCTCTCCGCCTACCCCACCTCTCCGCCCCACTCCCTAGCCCCTCCACCTACCCCTAGCCTCTCCGCCCTCTCTCCCTAGCCCTTCCGCCTCCCCCCTAGCCTCTCCGACCTCTCTCCCTAGCCCTCCCTCCCTCCCTCTCTGCCTACCCTCTCTTCTCCCCGCCCTCACTCCCTAGCCCCTCCGCCTATCCCATCCCCTACTCCCCCTTCCCTCTCCGCCCTACCCTCCAAACACCCTCTCCCTCTTCCTCCTTGCTGCCCCCTTTCTCCCCTTAGCCCTCACACTCCCCTCCCTCAGCCCCCCCCTACTCTTCCTTCTTCCTTTTCTATCCTCTTTTCTCCTCTTCCTAGCCCTTCCTAGCAGCATTTTTGGTCAGATGGAGCCTCCTGTGTTCGAGTCGGCCTTCACACCTTGATTGACCATGGCCCAACCTTCAACTAATCCTCGCTTGCTTCCATCGGCCGCAAAAACCATCACTTTCTCAAAAGACGAGTTGCAGGGAGAGCTCCACATTGCTCTTTGCTCACATCCACGGGTCCCACCCTTCTAGGTTACAGGACAGGGACTGGATGCTTGCCGCTTTACCTGGAGACCTTGCAGGGCACCTCATAGATGTTCGTCTGCTTGGGTGAGGTTTCTTCCACATTGTTTTTGAATCCTCAAAGATTGCACGTACAGTGCTTCAGGCTAGCCCATTATTACTGAGCTCCAGGAGGATTTTTTTGACCCCTTTTTCATAGGGGTTTGATCCTATCGAGGAGGACAGCAGGATGACGTCACTCTTCATCAGATTTCCAGGCCTTCCTTAGGTGTACCATTGACTTCTACATTCCATTGGAGCCGCCTTTGGAGTGGTTACTGAGATCCCCCCTCTCCCTGAGATGCCTTCTTCAACAGCAGAGGCAGTTAGGTCCGATGGGGTACCGCGTGTTAGGGTCATTGTCTCTGACCCTAACATCTCGGATGACCACATTATGCTTCAGCATCCAGATGGCTCCTTGTTCAGATAAAGAGTCGAGATTGCAGGGAGACATGATCAGTGTGGGATTTAAAGGACCCTTGGGCACTTTGCCAGAGATTGCCCAAGGAAAAAGAAAAGACCTAAAAGATCCACGGGTGCGCCTCATAGCTTCACCCGACCTGGACCTTCCTCACGACCAGCTCCTACCGCTTCATGTGCTGCTAGACCTTCGTCCGCCTTGGGCACCAAGGGAGGTTTCTTCTTCTAAACTCCCCTTGGTGATTGGACACGGGATCATAGTCCCTTCCAGAGCTCAGTGGATTATACTTTTGATTGGTGGGCATAAGGTTGGTCTCTTAAACCTTTATGCACCCAATTCTAGAGGGGATCGTGTTCTTTTTAGAAAGGAACTGCTCTCTTAGTCACATATTGCAAATGCTTGGATTATAGGGGGCGATTTCAACATGTTTTTAATGCCCTTAGACAGAAGGGGTGGTAGGAAAGGTGGCATTCACTCCCTAGAGAGAGCAGCGTGGGATGCCTTCCTTTTCCAGCACAGTGGCAGGGATGCTTGGCACGATGATGCTTTTCACACTCAGCCACATTCTCTCCTGTTTTCTTGGTCGAACAGGAGATTGTAGATGCCCTCCCATACATGCACGAATTGACAGATTTTATGTGGATGATTGGGCTCTTGACAGAGGTGGTACTATTTGCATTGCAACCGGGGTGTCTACTTCGGATCATTTTCTAGTGGTTCTGATGGTCTCAGATCCTCATGTGAGGGGCCGCTCTGCCAATGTTAGGATTCAGATTTCTTTTATGCAGAGGAGGGCCTTACAAAGATAGTGTTGAGAACCTGGGTATCTCATTTGCAGGATGGGCAGCTTTCTCCTTCAAACTTAGCCGAAGCCCTCTCCAATATTAGCGACTTTTATCTTTCAGTTGCTTGTATCAGGAGGGGTGAGATCCTCAAGCGTGAGATAGGTATCCGCCAGCAGTTGGCTGCCCTCCAGAGGGAGGAGCAGAGGAGGCCTACAGATGCTTGGATTCAGGAGCGCCTTGTTGCAGCAAGGGCTCTGCAGCAGTTACTTTTAGATCAGAGAGCAGAGTATGCCTTTCATGCCAGAGAGTCATTTTGGATTGAGACGGGAGGTAGGGTGAACAAGCAGTTCTTCTCTACTCTTGGCCCCAGACATAGTAGGAAGCGTCTCACAGCTTGTTGATTCAGGGGAGTTCTTCAGACACATCCAGATGCCGTCTTGCAGGTTGCCACCGATTTTTATGTCTCCCTTCTTACAGCAGATCCTGACATTCAAGCCACAGATGATGCTAGAGTGGTTATTTGGCGGCACTTATCTGGGTTGGTGACAGGGGATATGACTGTCTCACTTGATGCACCCTTCACCAACATAGAGTTCAGGACTGCTCTCTCTGCCCTTCACAAGGGCAAGTGTCCTGGTTCAGATGGACTTACCGTTTTGGGCTCAGATTGGGGATCACATTACCTCAGCCCTGCAAGGTGTATGGGACTCAGATGAGATGCCAGATTCACTTACGGAGGGCCTCATTCATTTGATTCCGAAAGGGGGTTGCAGGAATTTAGTGTCTCAGTGGAGACCGATTACCTTGTTGGGTACCTTGTATACAATCCTAGCTAAAGCTATCAGCCTTCATCTGCAGCCCTTTCTCCTAGACCTTATCCATGATACGCAGATGGGTTTTGTGCATGGTAGAAGCATTTTTTATAACATCATCTCATTTTGGGAGGCTTCGGATTGGGGGCCATGCATAATGGCCCAATCCGAAGCCTCCCAAAATGGAAGCAGCAATCCTCGGTGTGACCAAGCTGCTTCCCACAGTGATTGCATTTGAAAGGCTTGAATTTTAATTTGCCTTTGCCCTTAGAGTACAGCACAGTGGAGTTCGGAGTGTGTGCATACCGTCTGTCATAATCAATAAGCATAGCAACCATATCATGATAACCCATTTGTGTCACACGCAATGCTGGTATGATCTCCCGTTACTCAGAATTTTCCTCAATGCTCGAGAGGAGCACAACAACTTGATCATCTTCCCCTACAAGGGCCTTCAGACTAGCAAGCTGAGTAACAAGGGATTCCATATGATTAAAGTGAGCAAGAAGAGTTCATTTGCAACTTGAAGAATTCTTGTCTGAGGAATACCTTTGAATTGATGATTTTGTTGCCGAACAATTCTTCAAACTTAGCCCATAAGTCGTGAGTAGTGGAATCAAAATCAAAATGATTAATAACATCATCACCCAATCCCAAACCAATGAGAGAAAGAGCTTTGTCATTCAGATTCTCCCAATGTGCAATTTTCTTTTCATTTGATTGTGGCTTTTTCTCCTTGCCACGCACATCATTCCACACCCCATCTTTCATAAGACGCATCTTTGTTTGCCATGTAGGGAAATTCTTACCATTGAACTTCTCGAACAAAATGGTAGTTGATTTGGAAGACTCTATGGTTGTGGGCAGCAGCTCCAAGAGAATGTCGGGCAGAACGAGCAAATGTGGCGCTGCAATCGAGGTTGGAGCAGCTACTGTTGGTGGCAGTCCCAAGGCAACATGGCGAGGGCAGAGGCGACTGCTAGTGGCGCTTCAATCGAGGGCAGGAGCAACTGGAGTTGGCACGCATTTTGAGGCTGTACGGGCAGGCATGACTGCACGAAAAGAGTTTGTATGGAATGTACGACCTGCTGTACGGCCTGTTTGCAGCAGGCTGGAGCAGTTGGAGGCGAAGCTACCAAGACGGCTTATGGCGAGGCAAATGAAGAGACCGTTGGCAAGGCATTTTGGGTTGAAGAAGGGGTAGTTGCTGGCGAGGTAAATCAGCTCCAACCGTTGATGAGGCTTGGGTAGGAGGAGAAGAGAGCTCAAGGAAGAAGAGAAGAGGGCAGCCTTCCAAGGAGGATGAGATAGAGTAGCTTCATTGGCCTCCCTCACCTCAACCTCTTGGAAGGGAAAGGGAAAGAGAGAGTAGGGCTAGGAACATGGCTCTGATACCACATGAAAGATCATAGTGGTAGGGAGAGAAGCAAGCTAACACTAGGAATGGAAAGGAAAGATAACAAGCATAATGGAAATGAACTGGAAAGAAAATGAAAGCAATGGACAAGTACTCACATGATACCAAAAGAGCTTGATGTTGACTGATATGATAGACAATAGACAAGTACAACACTATATAGTGTGCCACTAGACTCTAGAAAGTCACAATGTCTATGGGATATCTCCCAATATGACACGTGGCATGTCTAGGACTCACTAGACTATAAAACTACACCTAGACCACCTAGAACATTCATTTTAGACTCACTTTGGCTTCATATTCTAACATTTTCGATCAGCGATGAGGACACTCCAGTCTGGGGGAATGACATAGGATTCATTTGGATTCAGAGAGTCGTCTCCGTCAGGTATCTAGGATGCCAGGTTGGGGTGGGCATCTCTCCGGCAAAGCAATTCGCTCCCGTCTTGGAGAGTATCAAGAGGAAACTCATCTTTTGAAGTTCAGCCAGACTTGACCTTGCATCCAGAGTTGTGATTGTGAACCAAGTATTATTGGCCACTGGCCTAGTTCGTTTGCTCATGTTGGCGCAGATCTAGAGATTATATTGCTCACCTCATGAGACCTATCAAGAACTACCTATGGAGTGGTTTAGATGGCACCTCAGATGTTGTAGCCCGGGTGGCTTGGGAGACCCTCATTCTCCCCACAGGAGAAGGAGGTCTCAATATTATTGACCCGAACTTGCAGTGTATGGCCTTGCTCTTTGCAAGTTCGTAGTACGTGTCTGTTTACGGCAGAGTCATTGGACACTCTCCCTCCAGATCAGCCATTAGGGACTGGCTCCAGTCCACTCTCATGCTAGAGGATGGCCATATTGAGGAGGTGGCCCTTATGGGAAGGGGCATCTTCTGGCTCAACCTCTCCAATGAGAAAGCTGCGAGCAACCTGATTGCTGGTTCCCCCACGTCGGTGGATGGAAAGATCATGATAGTCCCGTGGTACCGTGGATTCAGCGCAGCGGATTTTGATGTTCGGTTCCGTATACCTCGCCATCTGGTGACGCTAGTTTTTCCAAGTCTTGCTGCTGAGCTGCGGCCGATTGTCAAGGACCTCGGCTCCCATTTTGGTTGGGTTATGCACGACACTTTCGCCGACGCGGTGACTACGGCAGGAGCCCCCCGAGTCCGTGTGGCTGTGGCGGATCCTGCGACTCTCCCTGTAGTGATTGAGATCGTGACAGCAGATGCCGGCAACATCACCCAGAGCATGGTAGTCACCGGACAGCCAGGCCAGTGCCTGAGGTGCCACGGCTTTGGGCACTTGGCGGCTGCTTGTCCATGTTTCGCCAGCTCTTCTCGGCCTCCCCCGCCCCTGCCCCCTCCGCCCCCGCCCCCCCCTCCGGACAGCCACGTCAAGAGGAGCCGAGGCAGCTGGAGTCCGGCCCAGAGTTAGTGGGCGGTTGGACTGAGGTTAGAAGGAAAAGAGGAAAGAACAAGAAGACTTCGGATAAAGGCAAGGAGGCAGAGGTTACCCATCCTGCAGCAGCACCTCAGAGACCTGACAGGCAGCCGCCCCAGGGACCTGGGAGAGCTTCTTCTTCGACGGTAGCCCGCCCTTCACAGCCTCAGATCCCCCTCTCTTCCGCTCCTCCGCCCCTTTCCGCTCAGTCCCAGCCCCTTCCCCAGTTTCCCCCCCCTTCTCCCGACCCGCAGCTTCAGCCCCCGCCTCTTCCTCCTCAATCTCCTCCTCCTCCTTTTCAGCCCCAGTTCCAGATGCATCCCCATCCCCCTCCCCCCGTCTCTCTCAACTCTCCTGCAGAGTTAGCTGCACCGATGGCTTCCCAGCCTAGGGCAGCCCCCGTTTCCCCTCCTCCACCTCCTCCGCTAGTCGTCTCCGTGGAGTCTGAGTCGCCTACCCCCCAACCTCCTCCCCCCCTCCTTCCACTGGCAGGACACCCGGAGTCTACACCACCACTGGAGCAGGCTTCCCTGTCCGCTAGCCCCTCAGTGGCAGACTCTGATGGGTCTCAGCTTCAGGAGAGAGAGCTTCCTCGAGACTTTTACAGATCTGGCCCCTGGGACTACTTGGATGTGGCCGACCTCGAGACCTTCCCGGCTTGTCTCGACATTAGTATCTTCCAACTCCGCAAAGGGGCGGATGGAAAGATTGCCGCCTTGGCCCCTAGGGATGGCCCTAGCTTTGCTTTCACGTTCCTCAACGACGGCACCGAGACCTGGACAGACGACTCAGTCTGGGAGGCTCTCAGAGAGCAGATGCACGCTCAGGTTTGGATAGGCCCGTCCGATGGGCAGCTTCTCGAGACTCAGTGGTCCGAGGGCGATGTGCGCCTGCGGTGGCGTTGCGCCGCCAAACGCTTCTGACTGATTGTGATCCTCAGGCCTCCCCTGTCATGGCCCCTCCCCCAGGATGTCAGAGCCTGGTCCCCTCAGAAACTCCGAGCCTTCTACGGGATGACTACTTCAGAGATCTCGAGCTGGCTCAAGAAAGCATTTGCTCATGGCACCAAAGGCCTCTCGCCTTTGCTGAAGGTGTTGAAGAACGGGCAGGACGACCCCGCCTCCCCCTCCAAACCTTCTCATAAGCCGCAGCGCCTCCACTCCGAAATGTCAGCTTCTTCATCGACTTCGACCACGAGCAGACAGTTGTTCGCAGCCTCCCATTCCTCACCATGAGCCTACACCTCGTATCCTGGAATGTGAACGGGTTTCACTCTTCTGGCACCCGTGGTCCCAGGAAGCTCATTTTGCGATAGGAACTTCAGCCAGCAGTGATTGGTCGTTTGGATGTACTTCTGCTCCAGGAGCACAAGCTTTCTGCGGCTCATTCTCGTAGCTGCGGGAAGGTTCTCCCTGGACGTTCCCACACTTATTGGGAGCCCTCGATCGGCGCACAAGGGAGGAGTGGAGGTGTCTGTACTTCCGTGTGCGAGCAGTTAGCCCAAGGAGTTTTCGGTCATGGCATGTTGATCCCAGGCCGGGCCCTTTGGGTAGGCCTGGATCTGGAGGGTTCCAAAATAGGAATCCTCAACATTTATGCTCCCACAGACCTCCGGTGCAGAGCCACCTTCTGGAGGACACTTACAGGGATTCTTCCAGACATGGATTCCTGGATTGTTGGAGGCGACTTCAACAATCTGGAGACCTTGGAGGACCAGCAGGGCAGAGGTCCGGAGTTTACAGGTATGGCTCAGGCAGAGCAGTCTGCTTGGGACTCTTTCATCTTCGCGACAGGAGGTAGGGACAGTTGGAGAGACCCGTCCTTCCGGCGTTGGTACGAGAGCCTGGACTTCTCGTGGGGCTTCCGCAGGGAAGGAGGCAGACTCCTGGAGAGGCTGGATAGATTTTATGTCAGTGATTGGGCCATCAGCAGAGGCGGTCAGGCGGGTATAGTTCCAGGGACGACACTTTCCGACCATGCGCCTGTGCTCCTATCATTAGACTCGGCAGCCCAGGCCCTTCCCCCCCGTTCATGCCGGATTCCCGACTCCATTTTCTCGAGGGTGGACGTGCGCAGCAGTATCTGCAGTCTATGGGACAGAGATTGGGGCGAGTGCGTGGATCTGGTTGATTCGGTGCGCAGGCTTTGCAGGAGTCCAACCAGATTTGCCAACTCGCAGCCCTACATGTTTGACAGGAGTGGTGGGACAGAAAGAGAGCTCTTCGGAGGGACCTCGCCTCCATTCAGCGACTCCAGCAGGCAGCCCCGGGCTCGGAGGAGCTTCGGATCCAGGCCCTTCGAGCCAGAGCCCTTCTTGAGGAGACCCTCCAGCGCCGGTCAGAGTTTTCCTATCACGCCTCCCTCTCCTTCTGGGCTCGGAAGGGTGACCGGATGAGCAGGGAGTTCTTCAGGACGCATGGCCAGAGAGCAGCAGTGATCAGCTCCGGAGTCTCAGGACAGCAGAGGGGCACATTGTTACGGATCCAGGTGAGGTCTTGGGGTTGGCTACCGACTTCTATAGGACTCTTTTCCAGCAGGAGCCGCTTGCCCCTCGCACTCGATGCTCCCGGGAGGAGGTGTGGAGGCACATTCCATCCCTGGTCCAGCCCAGCATGCAGGCGACGTTGTTGGCACCGTTCACTACAGACGAGATGTTGGAGGCCTTGATGGCCATCGACAGGCAGAAGTGCCCGGGCGAGGATGGGCTAATCCCGGGCATTCTTCACCTCCTTCTGGGATCAGATCCATCAGCCTCTCCTAGCAGCTCTTTAGAGGATTTTCAGCAGCGGTCATATGCCAGAGAGCCTCTCCTCGGGACTGATTTGCCTCATCCCGAAGGGAGGAGATAGACAGGAGATCTGTCAGTGGCGCCCGATCACCCTACTTACCACTGCTTACAAAATCCTTGCCAAGATGATTAGCGCCAGAGTTCGGCCTCTACTTCCAGACCTCATTCATGACACTCAGACAGGCTTTGTCCAGGATTGCAGTATCCTGGATAATGTCTTCACCTTCTCAGAGGCAGCGGAGTGGGCTCAGCGCAGTGGGTCACACCTAGCCATCCTACTTCTCGACTTTGAGAAGGCCTACGATCGAGTGGACTGGTCCTTTCTGGAGGGGACTCTGGAGCGACTAGGTTTCCCAGCAGGATGGATCCACGGTATTTCAGCGTTGTACAGGACAGCTTCTAGCAGGGTCATCATTGGCGGCAGGATGGGTGAGCGTTTTCGTCTGGAGAGATCAGTGCGTCAGGGCTGCCCCCTGGCTCCTTACCTGTTTCTCTTCTTCGCTGAGGCTATGACATACTACCTTCGGGCGAGATCTACTGGGCTCAGGGGTGTTCGCCTCCCACTCCGGGAGGACACGGAGCTCCTGGACTCGGAGTATGCGCAGCACTGTATGTCCAGGATGATGAGATGATGCTCGAGAGGGTGAGGTTGGCCCTAGAGATCTTCTGTTCGGCTGCTGGTGCGAAAATCAACTGGAACAAATCAGTTGGTTTTCTCACAGACCCGGGGCGTGCTCTCAGTGGGGGAGGTTTTTGGGTTTCAGGTGGATTCCGCGGGGACAGACAGCTAGATATCTTGGTTTTCAGGTCGGCCTGGATATCACGCCAGCTCAGCAGTTTCTCTCGGTGCTAGATTCCATCCGACGGAAGCTGGCTTTCTGGAGCACTGCTAAGCTCTCCCTTGCAGGTCGTGCCCTGGTAGTCAACCAGGTCCTCCTAGCCACGGCTTGGTATGTGGCTTCCTGTTGGTGTTTCTCGAGATCCGGCGTGGCACAGCTTAGGAGGTTGGTTCGGAACTTCCTTTGGTCCGGGGAGGATGGCCTTAGAGATACCAGAGCCAGGGTTGCTTGGCAGACAGTCATTCTTCCGCAGGCTGAGGGTGGCCTGGGGGTCATCGATCCAGAGCTTCATAGTCAGGCTCTGTTAGGCAAGCTAGTCATCCGCGGCTTGACCACGGGGGGGCAGACGTGGAAGATGCTACTTCAGCAGGGGGTCGGTTCCTGTGTCCCGCGCCGAGGTGGAGAGTGGCTTCCGTCCCTCAGGTGGATCTTCACTTCCGCCCCGCTCACTCAGCCCCGCTCCCCACTCGTTCGTAGCCTCCTCATGGTTTGGAGGCGGCTCCGCCTCAGTCTCATTCAATCCCCTCCTAGCTGTCAGGAGGAGATCGATCGCCAGCCGCTTATCTGGAATGATCAGAGGTCAGAGATGCCGAGGGCCTTCAGTTGGGGGAGAGATCACACATCAGGTGGGATGGCTGGATGCGGGGGCCAGCCCGGTCCCTTCGAGTTTGGAGGGACACGTACAGACATTTGGAGACGGCTGATCTCGCAGACGCAGCTGGAGGTGCCCGTGGAGCCCACGCGAGACGTACGGAGATCGACGGCGCGATCCCAGCTGATTGGTTGGTTCCACCTGAGCTTCAGATCCTCATGCCTGGTGATGACCGTTGGCTGGGACAGTTCACCCCTCGTGGCATCCCACTGGTGGTCGCAGGTCGGTTGGACGACTCCTCTGTTTCCTTCTTCGCGGTTATGGGGGATGGACGTCTCAGGAGAGAGGATGCGCTCATCGACCCCTTACTCCCATGGCAGAGGGTTCGGGTCGTAGGCCTCATGGGGAAGGTCTGGCGGACCGATCCTAGCATAGAGCTAGATCAGCTGCAGCTTTGGCGACTCTGGCTCTGGGAGGGGCGGGCCTTGTCAGAGCTTGATTGGGACCCAGGAGAGTGGAGATGGCCAGAGATTGTGACAGGTCAGGGGCCGACCTCTTTCTTTGCCTACAGCACGACATTGGGCAGGCGAGTTCTTGGGAGGATGCAGAGCCGCCCCCCCACCCAGCGGCCCAGCTGGTATGCACATGGTATTTCCAGGTTCTTCGTGCCCAGGAAGTGTGGAGGTGGACTTTCGGGATTCTTACTCGCGCAGCACCGGAGCTAGGATTGATCACTTGGGGCGCGTTCTGTTGGTGCAGTACCGCACCTGGTTTTTGTTGGGGTAAAGGCACAATGCCACCCCTTTATTAAAGTTAAGACATCTATGACTGTCTTAAGACAGTCATAGGATAAAACCTAATCCTAATAAAACTAATGAGTTTGTGGTATGGCTCATCACTTCACACCCGCACATTTGGAGTCCTCTCTTTTTCTCACGCTCTCCCTCTTGCTCTTCTTTCCCCTTCAGATCCTTCAACTGGTATCAGAGCCTACCTCTCCTACTCTCCCTACTCCACTCCCTACCCCCTCAACGAACTCCTCAACCTTGCATCTGCAGCAGGGCCAGGCGGCGCTGAACAGCGCCAGCAGCTGCTAGCTGCTACAGCTGCGAGCAGGCAGGGCGGCAGCGCATCGAGCAGGCAGGGCGGCGGCGCATCGCGCAGGGCAGGGCAGCGCAGCAACGCGCCACTTCGCAGGGGGCAGCGCATCGCGCAGGCGCAGGCGCAGGCTCCTTTCGCGCGCCGTACATCTGTACGGCCGTACATCCGTACGGCCGGCCCTGTGCCGTACAGTACAGACTACCGTACTGTACGCTGACAGGCCCTTCAACTGAGCAGGGAGCTGCTTCCGATTTTTGCAGCAGGGAGGTACATTTTTTTTCGGGATCTGTGTCAGAGGATACTTTTCTCCTTGGATCTGGCTTTTGCACAGGTACAGCAAGTACGAAAGTACAACAGGTACATTTTTTGTTTGGGGAAGAAAGAGAGGAGAAAGAGCACTCTGCTCTTCATTCCTCTTGATTCAGGATCATCTTTCAGTTCACAGAACTATGTTTTCTTGAAAGTACAGCAAGTACCTTCATTTACCTCGTGCTTGAGGAAAAGAGAACCACAGTGTGTGGTTGATTGCACAGTTATTTTGTTCTGGGAAGGTAATGCCTTGATTTTGCAAGAGGACATATGCTTCTACTGGGTTTGAATCTCAGTTTACAGGTGAGCAGATCATAGGGCTTTTGCCCGGCAGGTGATGCTTTGTATGCCTTGAGGCAGTGTGGTGCCAGAGAGCACACATTTGTCTTGATTTCCGCAGTGTCGAGGTGACATTTTCTTGCAGGTCACATTTCTTGTGCAAAACTCAGAGAACCTCAGTTGAGCCACGCTTGGCCAGGGCGCATCGAGTTTACTCGGTCCCTAACTGTCCATCGTTGACAGTGCTCAAAAGGTTCCTCATTGAGTGTTTGTACGTTGGGATCTGTGTATGTCATTTTTACACAGGACAGTATATGCATTACACTGTTGGTTGATTTTGTCAGAGAGACTTTCATATTGCATACTACCTCAGTGTTGAGGTGTTTTTCACTTGGTTCAGGTGTCAGATCAAGGGGCTTTTGCCCAGATTTTGTTTGATAGCACTTGGGTCACCGACAGAGATCTTCAGATGCATTTTATCCCCTTGGCAGAAGGGTGATTGCTTGGGATTTATCCCATTTTCTGTTGCAGGTTTTGTGACAGGCTGAAGTGTCATTTTTTTTTGGGTGTTTGCCAAGTGGTTTATGCATATTAACTCAGTGCAATACCTCATCTGAGGTGGGAGAAGTGATCAGTACAGCCAGTACAGCAGTGTTTACAGCAGTGTTTGTGCCTTGTCAGCTGATTATGCACTGTTAAGCACTTGTTGAGCAGCTGCAGCATTCTGAAATTACTGTTTATGCCTCTTTGAGCACGGTACAGTGTGTCAGAAGGTACAGTATTTGCAGGATCATTTACTGTTTTGCTGCAGATTTTCCTGACAGTAAAAACAGCACTATTGTGAGTGCCCCTGGCTCTTAATAGAGCAGGTTTTTTCTGAGAAATCAGAATTTTTTATTTAGTCTTTTTTACTTCCAGTGAGTCAGATACTTTCCTTATCTGATATGGCATCAGGGGGAAGTGATTCTTCAATTCTGAACATAAAGAAACTGGAAGGAGCACACAATTATGCATTATGGGCAGAACAGTGCTTGAATGTACTTCTATTAAAGAAGATTTCTAAGCCCATAAGGGTGAAGGGTGTCAAGCCATCTGACATGGCAGCTGATGACTGGGAAGAGCTTGATTTGTCCGCAAGGGCAGCTATCATGCTCACTATTTCTGACACTCTTGTGTTCAATGTTCAGGCTGAAAAGACCTCTTATGGTCTATGGCAAAGGCTAGAAGAATTGTATGCCCAAAAGAGCTCAGCCAGTAAGGTTTATTGGTTGAAGAAGCTGGTTGATCTTCGCATGAAGGAAGGTACAGCTATGACCTCACACTTGAGTGAGTTCAATGCCATCTTTACACAGCTGATTGCACAGGGATTGAATCTTGATGAGGAGTTCAAGGCTACTTTCTTGCTGTGTACCCTCCCTGAGAGTTGGGACACTTTCAAGACCACCCTGTCAAATTCGAATGTCACTCTTATTTATGCTGATGTAGAGAGCTCTCTTCTTATGGAGGAAATGAGCAGGAAGAATAATGCGAGCAGCAAGTCTTCAAATGCCTTGCAGGTACAGGATAGAGGCAGGACTCAGCAGAAGGGGAGATCTGCTAGTAAGTCCAAATCCCACAGTCAGTCCCGTGGCAAAAAGGATATTGAATGCTTTTATTGTGGCAAGAAGGGACATGTGAAGTCTAAGTGCTTCAAGTTCATACGGGATCAGAAAGCCAAGAAGGCTGAAACAAAGGATGCAGGCAATGGAAGCAAAGGCAAAGGCAAGGCCAAGGCAGATGACTTGGATGCAGTGAATGTTGCAGCAGAGGACAGTGACAGTGACATACATCATGTTTTATGCTCTTCTGCTGTAATAGCACATGCTTTGGTTATTGATGGCCATGACATGCACACCTGGCTCTTGGATTCAGGTGCTTCTTTTCATGTTACTCCTCATAGGGAGTGGTTTACTTCCTACACAGGTACTCATGGAGTTGTTCATCTTGGGAACAACTATGCATGTCAGATTGCAGGGATTGGCAGTATACAGATAGTATTTCCTGATGGACGCATATTCATGCTTGATGGTGTCCGCCATGTGCCGCAAATCAAGAAAAATCTGATTAGCACTGGCTTATTGGATGACAGTGGTTACCACACCACATTTGGGGATTCCAAATGGGTGATTACTGATGGCCAGGCTGTAGTGGCTAAGGGTTTTAAGAGTGATACCTTGTACCCTCTTTATGTTTCCAGTGTGGGTAATCATGTTGTTGCCATAACCGAGCTGCCAAAGGTTTCATTGTGGCATAGCCGGTTAGGACACATGTCTGTTAAAGGAATGCAAGAACTGTCACGTTTGGGTTATCTGCCGTCTCTTTCTTTTTCAGATTTGCCTACTTGTGATCATTGCATATTTGGCAAGCATTCTGTGACTCCTCATAAGAGGAGAACTCCCCAGAATAGAACACCACTTGATCTAGTGCACACTGATTTGTGTGAGATGCCACAGTTATCACTAGGGGGTGCAAAATATTTTATTACTTTCATTGATGATGCCACACGCAAAGTGTGGGTCTATTTCTTGAAGCATAAGGGCGATGCCTTAGATGCTTTCAAGAAGTTTGTCGCTCAGGTTGAGAATCGGACAGGTCGCAGGCTGAAATGCCTCAGATCCGATAATGGGGGTGAGTATGTGTCACATGCTTTTGTGCAGTTTTGCCAAGCTAAGGGCATCAAACAGGAACTCACAGCTCCTCATAATGCATCTCAAAATGGTGCAAGTGAGCGGATGAATCGAACTATTCAAGAGAAGGTTCGATGTATGTTGTCTTATGCTGCATTACCCCATGGCTTTTGGGCAGAAGCCGTGCAAACAGCAGTTCACATTATTAACAGGTCGCCAAACAAGGCTTTGGAGTTGAAAGTGCCAAAGGAGGTGTGGTCTGGCAAGCCACCTTCATATAAGCACTTACGTGTATTTGGCTGCGAGTGCTTTGCTCATGTACGCAAAGAACTACGCACCAAACTGAATCCAAAGTCTATCAGATGCATCTTTATGGGTTATGGTGACGAAGGTGAAATGGGGTACAGGTTATGGGATCCCGTTAAACGGAAGATTATGCGCAGCAATGATGTCATCTTTAAAGAGGATAGTGTACACAAAGAACCCGTGCAACCTGTGGAATACAGGAGGGTTATTTATGATGATGTTGGACAGCAAAGAATGCCCATTTATATGCAGCAGCAGGCTGCTGCAGATAACCCTGTTCAAGAGGGTATACAGGCTGAAAATCAGCCAGATAATTTTGCCAATGATGCACCACTAGATATGCCAGCAGATGGGGCTGTAGAACAGCCAGATATGGTGGTACAGCCACCCGTCATGCATAAAGAACAGGCTGGACAGCAGCCTAATCCGGAACATTTTGTTAGGAGGAGCTCCCGTGTACAACGGCCTCCTGCCAGGTTTGTTCCAGGAGCCAATAATGTGGCCGATTTTATCATGCTGACAGATTGTGGTGAGCCTTCCAGCTTCAAGGAAGCTATGGGAAGAACAGAGAAAATCTATATGAGTCAACCAGAGGGATATGCTGTTAAAGGGAAAGAGCAGCTTGTGTGTAAGCTCAAGAGGAGCTTGTATGGACTCAAGCAGGCGCCAAGAGAATGGTACAAGAAGTTTGATGCCTTCATGCAGTCCCAAGGGTATCATAGGTGTGAGACCGATCATTGCTTGTACACCAAACGGGCATTGCTTGTACACCAAACGGGCAAAGGATGGCAGTTTGATGCTACTCATTCTATATGTGGATGACATGCTTATTGCCAATCTCAGCATGAGATTAGTGCTTTGAAGAAACAACTGCATAAGTCTTTTGACATGAAAGACTTGGGTGATGCAAATCATATTCTTGGCATGCGGATTACTCGTGACAGGTCCAAGGGACTTTTGTTTCTGTCACAAAAAGAGTACATTGACAAAGTACTGCAGCGCTTTAAAATGGAGGGGGGGAAGTCTATTAGTACCTCGTTGCCTCCACATTTAAAACTCAGCAGTAAAGACAGCCCCAGATCAGATGATGATAAGGCTGAAATGGCCAAAATTCCGTATGCATCTGCAATTGGATCTTTGATGTATGCCATGGTTGCCACTCGTCCGGATATTGCTTTTGCGGTGGGAGTCATCAGCAGGTATATGGCAAATCCAGGCAAGAGGCACTGGGAAGCAGTGAAAGGTGTCTTGAGGTATCTCAAGGGTACCAAAGACTTGTGCATATGCTATGGTAGGCAGGATGCATTGGTGCATGGTTTTACAGATTCAGACTATGCAGGGAATGCAGATAACCGGAAGTCTACTACCGGTTATATTTTCACATTTGCAGGAGGTGCTATATCATGGGTGTCTCGGTTGCACCAGACTTCGCAGGGCCTTCGGTGGCGCTACTCACCACCTCTCTGGCTGTTCATTCACACTCGCCTTATCCATCCGTGAGAGAGAGCTTTACTTTTTTATTACCTTTTTGGGCTGCGTCCGATTTGTGAACGCAGCCCGTCAGCTACAATGCTGACCTCTTGTATCTTGTTCTCGAAGTAATATAATTAGCACTGTTTTTTCGGCAAAATATTCTTTTGGAGGTTGCATTTCAGCCTATCAGAATTGCAAGTTTCATGGAGTGGGGCAGGGACTCATAGTGGTATCTTGACCCTGATCCTATTCTCCTTGCGCTGGGGTCTTGGAGACTCTGGCTGTATGGTGGTTCCCCTATTATTGCATTGGGACCCAGGGGAGGGCGAATGGATTGATAAGGCTGGAGGCCCTCTAGAGCACCCCATTGGGATAGTTTTCAGATTTCCACAGTTGTGCGGAAAAACTTCTAGCGTAGGCTTTAAAAATCACTCACGAATAGAAAGATCACTCTTTTCTTTAGGCTTTCTATTCATTGAGGGATTGCAGTGAACCTATGGAGATTCAGGTTCGGTGCTGACCCTACTTGTCCTCGTTGTCACATTGCAATTGAGTCAGTACAGCATTGCCTTTGGGAGTGCAGATAGGCGAGGATGATCTAGAAAGATGTTGCTAGGATTTTCAGCATCTTTCATATAGTACCTTTCTATATGACCTGGGGTTCAGTGGCTTGGTTATCTCTTACTGGCCCTCTGGTGTTTTTTGAAGGACATGATCCAAATCCAGCTCTCATTGTACGGCGACACTCAGTGGAGTCTTGTTCCCTCCGGGATGTTCCCTTCACTCCTTTCAGAGCTGCTCATGCCTCAATAGACACGTCTTGGGAGATTTTGGCTAGCATTGCAGCTTGGCATATTCGGAGAGCCAGGTGTACAGAAGCGATTGAGGATATCCAGGTTCACCCTTTCCACGCTATGGCCAGTATTTGGACCGACACAGTACACACTCTGATGGCCATATGGGTGAGCATGCACGGATCCTCCAGAGCAGCCACTGCCAGGAGAGTTACTTTTTTCATAGTTTGGAGAGGATCTCCTTTCTTCTCTGAGTCTCCCTCAGGGTTGAGATGGCATTTTCAGCCTCCGCCTTGGTTTTTTATTAGCTCATTTTGAGCTGTTTTAATTCCTCATGCATTGCATGATGCACTCCCACATTTGAGCTTGCTCTCGCGGTTTTCATTCATACTTAATGAAGTAATTTTCTTGCAAAAAAAAGAAAGAAATCCCTTGATCTATCAACATTGTCCTTCCTAGTGTAAAGCAATATTACAGGCTTGTACTCTGCCTAGACATCTTTTGAGGTGGATATGCCACTTGGTTTTAGATCCTTCTTAACATCCTCAAACCATAATCCAAGATGTGAAGCCTCAACCATACATGTTTTACTTTGCAAGGCTGAACTTGTTGGCTGAACATTCTTCACCTCAAAGTATATCTTTTTTCTCTTCATTGACTACATTCATAAATTGCTTTCCGTCCACAACTTTATAGCATCCTCAACAAATGGTACTCTTTGAGAGATTGTATCAAGCATCACACTTTGGAGCATTTTGTATATATGTTGCAAAAAATTCATGGGAGGTGAATTATTGGATGAGAAGACTTTTCTTGGATTTGGCCAACGATAATCCACACTTTGAGTAGCCACTATGAAATAGGGATTCCTAGCCACTTGTATTCCTCAGAGTGTGGGATCGCAAGGTCTTTTTTTTTGTGTGGAGCACAGCATGCCTTGTCACTATTCAACTTTTCGGTCTTTAAGACATTTCTCAAGATCGGAACTAACCACTTCTGCTTTTGTGACTTTGTAAGAAAATTGGGGTTTTTAGAGCTCTCCCATTCCTTTTGCATTATGAATACGTAATACAATTTTAGAATTTTCTTAAAGAAACTATTAGATTACTTTTGAATTACCTTTGAATGAAAAGACAAGGTGAGTAACACCATTCAAAGGCATAACCCTTCTCCGTTCTTCAAGTTTTTCCGTAGAGCCAACGTCCAACTACAAATCAACAACCCATTAAAAAAATACAAGTAAATACAAGGAGTTAAAGGAATTTAACCAAATCAAACAAATGTCTAGAAACAACTCAGAGAGAGGTTTCAAAGTGTGATTTTAAGAGTTTCAGCTTCACAACAATCCAAAATTGTATTGGCAGCTCTCAAAAACATTTTTTCCCTCCTAAATGTGGCATGGTACTGAACAAGTGAAAGGTAGTGGGCCTGGGCATAGAGGACATGTCCAGCAGTTCCTGCATCAAAACATCATATAGAGAGCATGCATAAGTGTGCCATACATCTGGATCACAGTGACGGGAATAGGTGGCTTCCCCTTGATAGTCTCCTCCTAGAAATGATCTGATAATCTTGTCCATCCTGTGTGTGAGAAAGGCCCACCTCTTATGGCATGTCAGTCGTCAGAAGATCCGTTGTGCCTTAGATGTCGTCAAATGGCGGAGGGCTCGCTCCCTATGAGATGGGCTCTCGCTTCTCTGCACTCATCGTCAAACCAAGGGTTTTGAGGCATCTTCCAATCTTGGGCCCGTGTTGATCGGGTCATGGGAAACGATCTGGTGGCAGCATCTTGTACCACTAAGGCAAGGGGGTCCGAGGTGAGGGCGAGGTCTATATCATCTCCGAGTAGGGCCGGAAGCTCTTTGGCTAAGTGACTCGCATATATTGGGTCAAGGGCACGATCAAAGTGGATCTGGTTACGGGAAGGCGTGAGAGAAGCTCTCCCCGCTTGGTTTCAGAGGGGTAGAGAGGAGAACTGATGCTAGATATCTATATTGCTACTTTTCTCTAAGGGTAAGCGACTGATTCCCATCACTAATCTAAGCATCTAGCACATGTACCCAGGTCCACCACATCCATCTTATTCACAGAATGTGTGAGAGTTGCACTGTGCCGGCTCCACAACTGGAAAGCTCTGGACCATGAGGGGCTATAGACCGAGTACAGGACCATGAGAGGCTATAGACTGAGTACTTTACTACTTTGTACATGGGCAGGAGGTTTCAGCTTTGATCCTAGCACAGATGTTCAATCATGCAGTATGTCACAGCTTCCCACCTACTTGGAGTACCATAACCATTGTGCCGATACACAAAGCAGGGGATGCCATGGACACGAGAAATTACCGCACACTCATGATTGGCCACACATTGGCAAAGATCTATGGATTGATATTAGAAAGAAAGAAAGAAAAAGGCCTCGCGGGCCTATGGAACAAAGTGACACCAAAGAGAAAAACTCATACAAGCCACAAGGGGCTGAGGCAAAGGGCGCGCTAAGACCCTTTGCTGAGTACTGTGCTGAAATAAAAAGAGCTCATTGGCTCAAACAAAAACAAGTACAAAAATAAATAAATATATCATATCATATCATGTGCTATCTGCTATCGGGAGCAGCAGGCTCAGAAATGGCACTGGACTGGAAACTCAAAAACCGAAACTAGGCACTGTGGTGGCTCGTCTATGAGCGGTGAAAATGTCTCGAATTTGAGTCTGTCTGGCTGTCTCATACTGTAGCATCGGAGGGGGGCGTGGTCTCCTTGATCTTTGAACCGCTGAGCTATGTTCAGAGTGACCCCTCGTCTCGGGCAGTCCCCTCTGAGGAAAGCTGTGATAGGGCAAACCTCAATCGAGTGTGCTCTGGGCGGTCTCTGTGTCGTGGGTGGCCTCTACAGTCCTCTCTCGGTAATCCAGGCTGCCCGCATAGCAGCTAGCTCCTCCTCCACAACCCCACTGTGTCCTGGAGTTGACTCGAATGCATAAAAATCTGTGATGTGCCACTGTCTGTGGTTAGCCTCTGCAACCTCCTGTGGTGTGATTGCCTCCTGCTGCTCTCTGATCTGTCGTAGCAAGATCTCCCTGTGTCGACGCATCTCAAGTAGGTAGAGCCCAATGCAGACCTGGTCATGGAAATGGATCAAGCGTGATAGTGGGCCGAAGCCACTCCTGTCCTGATAGAGGCAATGGTATCGTCCCCGGATCTCGTAGTAGGCTGGGCAAGTGCAAAGAAAGTGTTCCTCTGTCTCAACCACTCCCAATGTGCATAGCGTGCACGTCCACTGCTCTCTAGGTATACGTGCCACTCTCCCTGTCTCAATCCTCAGCTGATGGGATGAGACCCGCATCTGCCCAATGGCGATCCTCAGAGAGAGAGATCACTTCTACATAGCGGCAGATGAAGAGCGGGCTTTGGGATAGGCTGTTTTCTTGAGGCAGCATTCCACTCTTGACCACATCTTCACCCAAGGGCCGTCATTGAGGAGGCGAGATCAAGATCCAAGAAAGTCTATGCTTGCTTTGTAGACTTTCGGAAGGCCTTTGACGCAGTCCTACCAATTTTATGATTAGGAGACTCCAGGAGATGCAGATCCCAAGAGACATGATTTGGGGGGCAATGAGCCTTTATGAGTTAGTCAAAGATAGAGTGTGTGCCCTTGGAGGCCTG
This sequence comes from Dipteris shenzhenensis, assembly GCF_047967505.1. Taxonomy (NCBI): domain Eukaryota; kingdom Viridiplantae; phylum Streptophyta; class Polypodiopsida; order Gleicheniales; family Dipteridaceae; genus Dipteris; species Dipteris shenzhenensis. The sequence goes on from NC_141596.1 coordinate 63,783,086, forward strand.
CCAGATTGCATTGAGGGCACGATCGAAGTGAAGAAGGATGCCCCCTCTCACTGACACTCTTTGGGCTTCATATTCAAAAGATCATGACTTTCATTGAGCGCCCGGGAGGGCATGGATCCTTGCTTGCTGATTTGATGATATAGGTACTGTTGTACACAGATGACATAGTCCTCATATCCTATTCAACGATAGGCCTATAGAGACACCTAGAGGCCCTAGAGGTGTTTTGCAAGGAGAGAGACTTGGCAATCAACCTTGGCAAGACCAAGGTTATGATCTTCAACACCTCATGGGTAGTACTTCATCGACATAGTTTCACTTACTGAGGAGAGCCAATTGAGATCATGATGTCATACACCTGTCTAGGAGCAGTCTCACAGGGCTAGTTTTCACAATGACACATGCAGCCCAGGCACGGATCACACAAGGCTTTGAATGGATTAGAGCAACAGTGCTTTTGGGCACATTTCCAGGACCCCCCGAAGAAGGGATGTCTATTTGATACACTAATGAGGCTGACAGACATATATGCAGCACCCTTCTGGTGGGAGGGGGGTGACCCATCGGCGACCGAGTAGCAAGGATTTGAGTAGCTATAGGTAATTCTGGGATTTTGGATGATTCAAAGTAAGCCCTTGGTTTCTGAATAGATCGTACAAGTAGACGTTGTTATGACACCATTTCAGATTGATGGCATCCTCCATATCTTCACAAGGTTTGGCCCTGCCTAGCTGAAGACTACTGAGGGTGGCATTAGAGTCATCTATATGACTAGCCAAGAGAGGGTATGCATTCTTATCCAAATGGTTGGCTAGTTAGGTTGTTCAGAGACTGCCTTCCCCCCTTCCAGTATAGCTTGGATGCCTCGTCCCTCCAGATTTCACGAGATGAGATCATACAGTTGGATCTTCTCTAGTGGGACTTGGGGGGGACCACGAGTTTCCCACCAAGAACCAGTTCTACCACAATCATTTCTTGAGATGTCAAAGGACGGGGTGATTATCACACGTCAATATCTGGAGGATAGACGGGTCTCACACGCGCTAAGAATTGCCATCGAACAGATATGGGTCTCATCTCACCAGCTGAGGATTGAGGCAGGGAGAGTCATAGGCACGCCTACGGAGTAGAGGATATGCAAGCTATGCACTTGGGCAGAGGTAGAGGCGGAGGAGCACTTGCCCAACATACTATGAGATCTAAGGATGATATCACTCTCTCTTCGAAAAGGAACATGGTTTTGGGCCACTCTCCCGACGACTAATCCACTTTCATGACCTTGTTGGCCTCTATTTGATGAAGATTTGGCAATAGAAAGAGATGTTATTGCAGCAAATCAGGCAATAGGAGGTGACAGTGCCACAGGAGTCTAGCCGTGCGCAGCGACATGTCACAGACTTTTATGCTTTTGAGTCCCGCCCTAGGACAAAGTGGAGTAGAGCAGGAGATAGCCAACATGAGGACAGCATGGACAACAGGAAGAGATGGCATGGAGTGGTGGAGCCAAGGACACAGAGACCACACATGATGTAGAGATTGACCAGAGCATGCACGCTGGAGGTCCAGCCCATCCTAGCTCTTCTCAAAGGGAACTATCCAAGCCGAGGTGTCACTCTTGATATGGCCGACTAGATATAGAGACCACGCCCCCCGCCATAGCCCCCGTCCGGCAAGAGATGGCCCGACAGACAGACATATGAGACATTTTTGCAGCCCACAGAAGAGCCGCCATGGCACCTAGTCGTGTGTTTGAGTACTAGTTGTTTTTTAGTACAATCTTTGAGTACTATTTTCCAGATTTTGAGTTTTCATAGCATGGAGCTCAGCAAGGGCCTTAGCGAGCCCTTTGCTTCAGCCCACAATGGCTTGTATTAGTTACCCTTGAATTTTGTATCTCATAGATCCACGAAGCCTCTAATCACAGGTTATATATCTTTCTTTCTTTCTTGTTCTCTTCTCTTTTCCGTCTACTCTCTTGAGTGAGGATTTCAGTCCTTGAGTGCATTTGGAGTGTTTGGAAAGAGCTCTATAGATCATTTTGCTATGTGTGAGCTTTGAGAGATTTAGACCTCTACTCTTCGACACGATTCCCTGTCTGTGCCAATGCTCCACTGCAGGCTGATGTGTGATCAATCCTCCCCATTTGGATCCTCTTGCCTAATCTCACTAAATAGTGGAAAAAAGGAATATTTGGGGCATCTTGAATGAAAGGGTCTCTCTCAAACCACTTTCTTGAGTCCCATCGAAGCTTCTGCAATGGTCTAAACCTCCAAGCTACCTTCTTTGCTGTGCATGGATCTAGATCAATGTACCACCTCCTATGATGCCGAGCTACAATCTTGACTCTCTAAGGCATACATGCCCCAAAGTCCTCCTTTTTTACCTCATGTCTCTGCATCTTGCCATCACCCCACACCGTAAATGTGAAAGAGGATGAGGTGAAAGCAAGATCCCATGTCTCATAAAATACCCCCAAGCCATGAATGAGCATGTGCAATCTTTGGCTCCTAAAGTGCTCTCCAATCCTTAGAGACTGCACTCTCAAGTTTTCATTCATGATCATCAAACAAGTTTTCATTTAGGATCATCAAATAGATTTCTGAGTACACTACAAAAGGTTGGAATGATGTGCCACTGAAATATTTTGACTTTAAAGAAATGATGGCTAGGACCACACTTGCTACATGGTATTAATAATACTCCAAGGGTTGGCTGTGATGATGATCTAGGTCGGATTAGGTGCAGCAACATAGGCCAGATCATGGCAACGATGTGGAAGGGGACATGGCAACGATGCCCCCTCTCACCGACACTCTTTGGGCTCTATATTGATGAGATCACGACTTTGACCATCGTAAATAGTTCTAAACCATTTTACATCAAGAATGAAAATACTAAATCATATGAAATCAATTTCATAGAGCAGGGATCCTTGCTTGCTGATTTGATGATAGAGATACTGCTACACACAGATGACATAGTCCTCATCTCCTGTCAGCGATAGGCCTATAGAGAAACCTAGAGGCCCTAGAGGTGTTTTGCAGGGAGAGAGACTTAACAATAAACCTTGGCAAGACCAAGGTTATGATCATCGACACCTCACGGGCAATACTTCATCGACATAGCTTCACTTATTGAGGAGAGCTGGTCGAGATCGCAGTCTTCACAAGGCCAATTTTCACAATGACTCATGCAGCCTAGGCACGGCTCACACAAGGCTCTGGCTCGATTAGAGAAACAGTGCTTTTAGGCACACTTCCAAGACCCCGGGATGGCTATTTGATACACTAGTGAGGTTGACAACCATTTATGCAACACCCTTCTGAGGGGGTGACCTATCGGCAACCGAGTAGCACAAATTTGAGTAGCTACAGGTGATTATGGGATTTAGGATGATTCGGAGTAAGCCCTCAGTTCCTCAACAGATCGTACAAGCAGAGTTTGTTATGACACCACTCCAGATTGATGCCATCTTCCATATCTTCACAGGGTTTGGGCCCTGCCTAGCTGAAGACTACTGAGGGTGGCATTAGAGTCATCTAGACAACTAGCCGAGAGAGGGGTTTGCACGGCTTGGTACACGCACATATCCAAACTGGTTGGCTACTTAGATTGTTCAAACGGACTACCTTCCCCCCTTTCAGTACAGCTTGGATGCCTCATCCCTCCAGATCTCACGAGATGAGATCATACAATTGGATCTTCTCTGGCTCTACACATTGTGGACTTGGGGGGGACCAGGAGTTCCCCACCAACAACCAGTTCTACTACGATCATTTCTTGAGACATCAAAGGATGGCCAGGTGATTATCACATGTCAGTATCTGGAGGACAGACGGGTCTCACACATGCTGAGCATTGCCATCGGACAGATATGGGTCTCATCTCACAAGCTGAGGATCGAGGCAAGGAGAGCCACAGGCACGCCTAGGGAGTAGAGGATATGCAGGCTATGCAACTGGGCAAAGATAGAGGCAAAGCAGCACTTCCTATGCACTTGCCCGACATACTATGAGATCTAAGAACGATGCCATTGTCTCTTCCAAGAGGGACACGGTTTTGGCCACTCTCATGACTAATCCACTTTCATGACTAGGTTTTTGTTGGCCTCTATTCGATGGAGAACCAGCGACACAAAGAGATGTTATTGCAGCAAATCTGGCAATAGGAGGTGACAGTGCCACAAGAGGTTGACCGTGTGTAGCGACATGTCACATACTTTTATGCTTTCGAGTCAGCCCCAAGGGAAAGTGGAGTAGAGGAGGAGAAGATAGCCAAAATGAGGACAACATGGACAACAGGAAGAGACGGCATGGAGCGTTGGAGCCCAGGACATAGAGACCACACATAAATAGTAACCCATGTATAAAGAATGTCAGTAAAATACTAACCCTTGTGGGAGACTAGTTTGTAAGCATTCAAATTTCCACAAAACCATGTATAAGGCAAATGCAAGAATGAAAGCACAAAAGCAGCTCATTACAGTATTCAACCATCAATGTAAAAATGCAGTGCATGCAAGGAAGGACCTGGATGCATGATCGGAGCAGCTCGGTTGTGATTTCTGTCACCATGATTATGTAGACACAATCCAACTAGTCTCGTGCAGGCAGCATATCTGTAATGGAGTCGATCATAGTAAGAAACCAGTTACCAAACCATAGCTGCAAATAAAAGATAAATGTGTGTGTGTGTGTGTGTGTGTGTGTGTGTGTGTGTGTATTCCAGCAGTTTTGAAGTATGGATGATGTTTATTGCATTATCTCTGTACACAGATTATAAAATTTATTTCAGCAATCATTACTTTTTTAATATGAAGTTCCACCTACATTACAAGTCCTTTGGGTACAAGTTTCCACACCTACATTCCAAGTCCTTTGGGTACAAGTTTCCACACCTTGCAAATAGTAATTTGCTTCTACTTAATAAAAAAGGTGAATGATATATATCTATCATTCATTAGGCCTGCCTATGGGTGATTGAAATGCTTAAGAGAGCATAAAATTGGAGGCATGAAAAGGAAAGAGTGTACAAAGAGTATTAAATGCAAATGGTCCAATAGTCAACAAGATGAATTTCATTGAGAGACACACAGAGAGAGAGAGAGAGAGAGAGAGAGAGAGAGGAGAGAGAAAAGGAGAAGAGAAAGGGGAGAGGGGAGGGAGAAGAAGAGAGAGAGAGAGAGAGAGAGAGAGAGAGAGAGGACGAAGTCACTAAATGCATGCATTAAAGCCTCTTACAAGGAGCATACTTGGACACCAATCACCTTTGTACCAAAGTCATAAATACCAGCCTGCCAAAGTTGCTAGCAACCAATAGGAAATTCTCACCCCAACAAATAGAAATAATCAGGATTTTCAGCTTTGCAAAACTCGAACCGTTGCTAAGGCTACCCAGAGGGCAGGCCAAAAAGGGATACAGGACTATAATAGATATGATTGTACAGAAACCCAAGATTGATCTCAGTAAATCAACACTTGCACAATTACTTGCAATAAGAACGCAGTCGGCATAGCAAGTCTACATGTGCATTGTGAGGATCTATTGAAGTCAACCACAGACATAGAATGATATGAAGCAGCTAGTTCATTCTACTTGTGTTCAGACACGGAAACTCTGGCCTTTGACATCTGATGCAAGGACAGGAATGGCCAACTATGTAGCAAAACTTCAATGCTTGATGCAATAATTGGCAATTCTACTAACAAACATAGAGGTTAGCTATCCCAATGCTGCCTCTAGTCTTTGCCTGATTTCTCCACAAAAATTTAACGGTTTTCGGACTAACGCCTGATGTAAAAAAGCACCAGAAGGAGACTAGGATGACAAGATAGATCTACCTAGTCCAGAAGATGTCATGCTTGAAGATAGATGTATAGAGTGTTGTAAAATATGGAAGGTCACCTCCCCATATGTAAGCTCCCATATGAGGAGAGGGTGAACCTAGGGTTTGAGAGACTGCCACATGGGCAGCATCATGGCTGCCATGTGGGCAAGGATCAAACAAAAGAAAATAGGAATATCTGGAAACTTCTCGGAGCATAGATCAGCACAGTGGGTGAGGCCATTGGTAGAGGCAATTCCAGGAGCAAATCTGTGGCTGAGTGGAGCTCCAGAGGAAGGCAAGAAGACTGCGACAGATGGCGCATTTGTACGGAACAGGTGGCGGGGATATCAGGCCCTGGATCTGGCCTGGCAGGAGCAGTAAGAAGGCGGGGTTATCCCAGGGTGCAAGCGCCTAGGTGGCGAGGTCTTTGGCGGGGATTGTGGGCAGGCTAATGGCCTGCAACAAGCCCAAGAAGAAGGTGGGTAGGCACCAAGGAGGTCGGCTAGTACAAGGACTGGTTGGGCTGGTTGGAGCCAGCCAAACAGAGCGGGGCTAGGCAGATCAAAGGGTTGGGCTTTAGTGTGGAAAGGAGGGGCCCACAAAGTCGGTGGGGAGCAGTAAAAGTCAGCCAATAAGGGGACTGCCAGTCGGTCCTGTTTGGGGGGCATTGAGCCCTATAAAAGGAGGCCTTTGAGGCCTCATTTTGGTGTCTAGCAGCGCAGCCTTTATAGAGCAGAAAAGAGCAGCAGAAGACCTCTTCCTAGGCCTAAATCCAGGAAGTAAAGGAGGGTCAAAGGAGCTGCAGACTTAGCTCATCATTGGCTGAAGCCTAGGCTGTCTTCCAGGGCAGTAGGGTGCTGAGATCTGAACAAAGAGTCTACATAAGCTTGAGGTGGAGCACGCGGACTCAGAGATCTAGAGGTGCTAGGCATTTATGGGAGAACCTTTTGGTATTGTACCTTGTCCAATGTGTGGACGGACGGAAATATAAAGTGTTGCTTCTATATTTGTCAATGAGCACGGTCTATTTGCTAGTCTGCACATACACATCTGCACATACACATGAATGTTGTGAAGTACACACACACTTGATGAAGGTTGATTCCATAGTGAAACACCTCCGCGTGTAATTCCTGGGCTAATCTCTCAGATACCCTCTGGTGGGATTTCAGTTTTCTAACATGGTACTAGAGCCCTAATAGAGGTTCTCGGGAAGTGGAGCTTGAAGGCAAGGACCTTGCTGAAGGACGAACTTGATTCATTTGTTCGCGTTTTGGTGTCTGAAGGATTATACTCAGACGGAAGCTCAAGTTCAAGTAGACGCCTGAAGGATTGTACCCAGTTGGAAGGATCAAGTGTACGACACACTAAACCTTGTTTTTCCTATTCATTATCATGGCTGATAGATACCAGATTCCAAACTTTGGTGAGACAGGCAAGCTCAACAAGACCAACTACCCATTGTGAAAAATGAAGGTTCGGAGCCACTTGGTATTGAGGGAGTCATGGGGGATTGCGACACCAGCAGACCCTATCTTAGTGAGGGCATCGCACATCCGAGATGCGGAAGCCTTGGCTATCATTGTGGGTACAACTATGGATATGGTGCTACTGCACATTCAGATGGTGGACACTTCTTTTGAGGCTTGGATGACATTGAGGGATATGTATGAGCCCGACAATGAGGTGAGAGTCTTGGACCTCTAGACAAAGCTATATGGCTTGAGTATGGATGAAGGGGAATCGGTACAGGAACACATCACCAAGATGAAGGTGATGCGGGGGATCAACTGGCGACAATTGGTCAAAGGACGAGCTCAAACAGGATGGAAGGCTGTCGCTGGTAATGCTCCCCGGAGCTATAGTAGTTTTATGACTAAGATGACTGCACGGCACGGGGCGGTGCTAGTGACTTTTGAGGAGCTGGTTCCACTACTGCTGCTACAGCAAGAAGCTTGGGAAAAGAAGTATGATGGTACGAATAAGGATGACAAGGCCTTGGTAGCTAAGGATAGGAGCAAAGGAAAGGGCAAGGGTACGCCTGACAACAGCAAGCCCAAATCTGATGAAGGAGTGGACTCTTCAGATGAAGACAACAAGAAGAAGAGAACGCAAGAGAAGACGTGCTTCTACTGCAATGAAAGATTGCAAAAACAAGAAGGCTGATCAGCAGAAGAAGGGTGCCAGCTCAGAGTCAGAGGAGTCAACTCACGTGGCGGTAGGGGAACTTTTCTTGGTGGCCACTCCGTGTGCTACCGAGATTAGGTACATCGACCTCAGTATTACTATCAGGATGTCAGACATTGAGGATTGGTCAGAAGAGGAGTTAGGATCCCTTGTGAAGGTGATGGATAGTGGCGTGTGCTTGGAGTCATCTAGGTGCTTGGCTGGTGTTACTGAAGTAGAGGGGGATTCTTCGACAAGACTTGAGGACTCAGGATCATATGGTGGCTATGAGGGGGACAACAATACAGAACCACATTTGGAGCTTGACGGTCCAGGTAAACTAGATTTGTGCCTGGGATATGATGTCTCGGGTATGTTGTGTGGTTGCAGACCTAGCCATACGGAGGACAGGTTGAAACAGTCCCTAAGAGCTTGGTGCTTGGAGGACTTCAGGCTGTTCACCTATCATGAGGGGGACAGTTGGAGGATGCTCATACCTGGAGAGCTTGAGTTCAGAGGCAGGTTCATGACTGAAGGTGGCGGTGCCATTAGGCGCTGTCAGATATGGACCTGTGTACCAGACTGGTATGCGAAAGCAGAACTGGACCTAGCTGAGTGGAAGCCACTGGTTGAAAAGCTATGATGATGCCATATTGTTCCAGAGGGCTACGACAAGTAAGCTACTGGAGCATCTTCATCGACAGATTGGGATCGGGCCAAGATGGGTTGTTGAGAGGGGGTGGAATATGGAAGGTCACCTCCCCGTCCGTAAGCCCTCATATGAGCAGAGCATTGGGGGGGTGAGCCTGGAGTTTGAGAGACTGCCACATGGACAGCATCATGACTGCCATGTGGGCAAGGACCAGACAAAGAAAAGAGGAATACCTTCTGGGAGTAGATCAGCAGAGTGGGTGAGGCAACTGGTAAAGGCAATTCCAGGAGCAAATCTGTGGCTGAGTGGAGCTCCAGAGGAAGGCAAGAAGACTGCAACAGATGGCGCATCTGTATGGAACAGATGATGGGGATATCAGGCCCTAGATCTGGCCTGGCAAGGGGCGAATCAGGAGCAGCAGCAAGGAGGGGTTATCCTGGGGCACAGGCGCCCAGGTGGTGAGGTCTTTGGCGGGGATTGTGGGCAGGCTGATGGCCTGCAACAAGCCCAGGAAGAAGGTGGGGTAGGCAGCAAGGAGGTCAGCCAGTACAAGGACTGGTTGGGCTGGTTGGAGCCAGCCAACCAGGTCGGGGTTAGGCAGATCAAAGGGCTCAGCGTGGAAAGGAGGGCCGGAAGGCCCTGGTTTGTGGACCCACAAAGTCAGTGGGGAGTGGTATAAGTCGGTCAATAAGGGGACTGCCAGTTGGTCCATTTTTGGGGGCATTGAGCCCTATAAAAGGAGGCCCTTGCGGCCTCGTTTTGGTATCTAGCAGTGCAGCCAGAAAGGAGCAGCAGAAGTCTTCTTGGGCCTACATCCAGGAAGTGAAGGAGGGTCAGAGGAGCTGCAGACTTAGCTCATCATTGGATGAAGCCTAGGCTATCTTCCAGAGCAACAAGGTGCTGAGATCTGGACAGAAAGTCTACATACACTTCAGGTGGAGCACGCAGGCTCAGAGATCTAGAGGTGCTAGGCATTTAGTAGAACCTTTTGGTATTGTGTCTTGTCCAGTTTTGGACGGAAATATAAAGTGTTGCTTCTATGTTTGTCTCTGAGCACAGTCTCTTTGCTAGTCTGCACATACACATGAATGTTGTGAAGTGTACACACTTGATGAAGCTTGATTCTATAGTGAAACACTTTCGCGTGTAAATCCTGGGCTAATCTATCAGTCTTCCGTGCGAGATACCTTTAGTGGGATTTCAGTCTTCTAACACAAAGCCTAAAGAACGGGATGCAAGGGATGAACACATGAGTTGATGCTGCTACAAGAAAGAGTGTGACAATAAACACAAGGATGGAAAGACAGTTCACTGTGTCACTGCTGAAGAAACTTCATCGAAAGTCCAATGTGACAACAATTCTGTGTTCTAAAGCACTTCTCTCGTGCTTTCTTGCGATTGAATAAAGTGCACTAGTGCTGGTGCACTTTGGAGTCCGGGGTTTTGAGGCTGATCTTGGCTTGATGTTCGTATGGTGTTTAATATGTGGAATCACGTCTGCATTCATGTGTGGATGACTTGGGATATGATCAGTCATGGCCCAGAAAACGGATCTTTGTCTAGAGATCATTCAAGTATGCGTCCGACAGCTTGACACTGGGCCATTCTCTGCTAGCTGCTTGAAGGGAGACAGGGAGGGATGGGAGGCAGGGACGGAGATGAGAGGAAAAGCGACAAGTGGTGCAACGAACCAGTGTCAAGCTGTCGGACGCCCTCGAAGCTCTTCCTGGGACTAACGGCCATGCTGCCCATTCCTAATGGCTATGCGAACTTTGACGACTCACAAACTGGGTGCAACCAAAGCGTCCTCCGGTACATCTTCCAGGGGGCGTATCAAGTAGATGAAGACCTCTACATTTCTATTAATGCGATAGAAATGCGAAATTCCTCAATGCAATTCTGCATTATGCAGCAGCTGCATCCTAGCAGAAGCTCATGCAGTCATCCAGTGCTTCTTCAGGTACTCTCCTCCTTCGGCTTCTAGTGCTACCTCTCTCTCTTCTTCTACTTCTTCTTCCCCTTCTTCTCTGTTCATTTTTTTGATTTCTCCCCTGCATTTCCTCCCTCTTTCCCTGCATTTCCTCCTTCCCTTCCTCCCAATTTGGACCTCCCCCAGCTCGCTCCTCAGTCTCCAGCTTCCCTGCATCTTCTTGATCCATTTCCTGCAAACATTCGGTAAGCTTTCAGCTTTCTCTTGTCTCCGCTTCTGCTCCTTGTCTCGTCCTTCCCACCATCAGCTTCTCCTCGCTTTTCTGCTCTTCTCTTCCACTCAGTCGCCTGTTCTCTCCGTGCTAGGGTTTTCCCTTTTGTCCTCGACCCCGTCTGAGAACTACGCTTCCGGTTCCTTGCGTCCCTTACAATGGCCACAATTTTGGCCGTATGTTGCATGCGGATTAGCCGTGGCTTTTCGATTGATAGGAATACCGAGCGCCCGCCGTCGGTGGTGCTCTTCGGCCGTGACAAACATGCATATTTTGCTCGTGTAACTCAATGCCCGGTTAACAGAGTCATACTTGGCCTATACCTTCCCAATGCGGCAAGCTCTGACTGCGTGTAACATGATTTTGCAGTAGCTATAGCGTTTTTGGTCGATTCATGTAGACTCACAGAGGCAAGACCAAGAGAACTGCATGCGCGGCGGTTGTTTAAAGTTGAATCTTCCTGTTCATTATTATGCTTAATTTTCCCTCTCTCTCTTTGTACAGATAGGCCTGTTTTAACAAGTACAGTGGCAAGACTTCAAAGACTAGCACTAGAAATGCGAAATTCGATTAATTCTTGGGGACCTACTCAAACACTATAAAAAGAGAGCATAAAATTGGATGCCCAAAAGAGAGCATCAAATTGGAGGCCCCATGGAAGGAGATTAAGAGTGTGCAAAGAGAATGGCCCAAAAGTCTGACTCGAAATCATCAATGCTCTATAAGTGCACCAACCACAAATTAACACCTAAGAGAGCATAAATAATAACAATGATTTTATTTTTCCCATCTCAAAACCACAACTACTACGCAAAAAGAGAAGACGTACACAATATAATGACTTACATAGCTGGACTGGTTTTGAGGGATCCCTTATTGTGAGGAGTCACTCACCGAAAGAGCATCGTCTTGTTCCTCCCATTCGTTGGGCGGCTCCTCAAATATCACCTAACTCATAGGGGTGATCCAAGGTGAGAGCCTAGGATCGATGGAGGCAACAATTTCATGGGTACAAAGGGTAGTACGAGCAGGGTGTGCATAGAGCCATCACAAAGGGCTTTTAAGGAAAGCTTGGGACCACACTCAAACTAGAAGAGCAATTTGTGGAGAAGAATGCCAAGCAAATGCCACACAAAAGTCGAACAAGAGAAGATGGGTCAAGAAACACACAATGAGTAATTTCAAACATGTACAAGCAAGTAGACATCTAATCTGGACCACAAAATTCAAGCCTGTAAGTCTTGCAAACACTAGTGAGTTCTCAAAGTGTAGTACATGTTCAGAGATCAAGGAATAGTTGGGGGCAACAGAATGTATACAAGAACGTGATTAACTCTTGAGGCGACATTGATGTCACATGCTATAACAACAAAGCTATAGAAACCTTCACTATGCATGGTGCTTGGCATCACAATTGAATCCACACAAAAATTTGTGCATCATACATGACAAGATGGATCAACAAAAGATAGCAATACCAAGATTGTCACTTTCACTAATAGGAGTTATTACACATGGGCATGGGGAAGGGCATTATGGTCACTTTGCTTTGGGATTATGGCCTCATGATCCAAACTTCACTATTGCATCATTGTCCATGTGTTTACGAAACTTGGAGAGGTTGGAGAGACATGAGAAGGGTGATCTGGCAGAGGATGGTATGCTGAGATCAAGCAATGTAATTTTGCGAGCACTAAATTCACGAAAGGCACCGAATCATCACCAAGGTAATCTCAATCAACACATGTGTGTGGATAAGATGGTGGCATCGAATGGTTAAATGGAGTTCAAATGATTTCCTGAAAACTTGCAACTACAACTTGACAATTGTGGATCAGAGAATAAAAATCGTTACTTGTTTGCATTTTTTCGCTCTTGGTGGCACGAGGGACCTTCAAGATGATACAGCTGGGATTTCTTATGGTGGGTCATAGACATGAGGACATTAATGCCATGTTTAGCAAACTCTTTGAGACGCTCAAGATAAGCATGACTTTCACTTTCCCACACCTGATGCATCATTTTCAAATGTGTTAATCTTCAAGGCCCGCACCATTCCTCATAACCCATGTCCTTGACTTCAAGAGTTACATCGATGGCTTCTTGTGTGATGAGTAGGATTCATTGGTGGGACATTCAAAGCCAATCCAATTTAGGTTTTATATGAAAGGAAACATGTCAAACATGCAGTCCTGAGTGGCTATCGAGAGAAGATGGCATTGATTGTGGAAGAGGGACAATTTTGGCAGCCTATGCTTCCAACAGGGTCCCCAATGCTGGTACCCATTTTGAATACATAAAGGATCACTAAGAGGTGGTAGGAGCCATCAAAGGTTACCTAAGATGGTCAATAGCACAAGGTCCAGATGGGAGAGTATAGATAGTATTGAATTTGCATGGATGCATATGAGTACTAAACTCCCAAAAAAATTAAAAATCCCATCAAAACATGCGGCAAAGGCCCAAGAAAATCTATGGTTGTCCTCTGGAGATGCATTGTTGTGATGTAACAAGCATATGAAAGCCTTGTAAATGGTGTTTTATAAACACCATCATATTGAGTATTTATAAATAGTGTTTTATAAACACCACCAATGTGAGTATTTTCAATCCTATACCAAGTGGATGCATATTGATAGTGTTATAAAACTACAAACACACCATGCAAGTTCCATACTATCTCATGGCAAGTTCCATGCAACTATTAAAACATATTGTCTCATGGCGAGTTCCATATTAATGAAATTCCCAAATTCAATGGGATTTTCTCATTTGGGGATTCCCAAAGTATCTGACAATTTGCAAATTCCCTGATACGGTGTTGTGGACATTATAAGCAATAGTGCAGATCGTACAAGCAATCGATGTTGAATTAAAGCATGCAAAATGTAGGTAAGCTGTAATTGGTCCAAGAAACCCTATTGAAGGAGGATAGGTTATAAAAGATGAAATAGGAAAACATATAACAACAATCACAGTACCAAGATGATCCAAATCAATAATTGTGTGATCGCAGCATACAAGCTGGCAGCCACGTGGATAATAAAAGCCATCACCTCTCCTAACAGTGACTGGGCTAACCTCCTACTTAGAAAATTTAAATTTGTGAGACCCTATAGGGCCCCTAGGTGGAAGGATTTTCCTCTCCTCTCTGCTATTGGTAACCCAAAGCCCTGCATGACTAAGGGAAGTTAGCTTTGGAAAACCTTATGGGGGGCCTTTGAACATATCAGGAGTCACATTGTTCTCTCTGGTAAAGGGAGTTTCATGACTCTGGACTCAATCTGGGTGTCTATTTTTTTTACCAAATAGCAATTAAGTGATGAGGACTTCCTAAAAGCATGGCAACTCTCAAAGAAGGGACTAAGCAACTGGGGAGATTTGTGGGACAAAACCAACCTCAAATGAAAGATATGGCTGGAGATAAGAAGGGAATACAGACTCAGTAATGCAGATCAAGAGCTGGTTATGAATAGATTACAATTGTTGGAGGGAGACGTTACCTAGAAAGGGGGCAGCGTCTTAAACTTCACTAGAGAGCTTAGGTACTCATTCTGAGGGCATTGAGGAGGTTGTTTCCACACTCAATGCTAGATGGAATCTTGTTGATGCTGAAAGGAAATGGGAAATCATGTTTTCATTGATTTGGGATAGAAGGATACTAAAGAAAATGTATACTCTTTTGTGGCTAATTCTCCATAAAGCTGTCTGGACTAGTTGCAGAAGCCTTAGGATTGGTAAGGGAGATGGCACCTGTAAATCTTGTTTTGGACTCAAAAAAGACATATTCCATGTGTTTATCTCATGCCCCAGGGCAAGAAAAGTCTGGAAGGTGGTTCACTTAAGGCTAAGGGAACCAATCAGTTGGAAGCCACTTCCTTGGGGGATGCACTCAAGATGCCTTATGCCACATGGGTGTACATCAGGGCACATGCTTTATGGTTTATTTGGATTGCTAGAAATGCTTATCAATTTAATGATGTAGTCATGCATGATGATTAGTTGTTTTTGAATTGGTATGGAAGGTATTTTCTTACTAACTGAGCACTACCTTCTATGGTCTAGGCCAAATTCCTGCTTGATGAAGTATGCTTGTGTTACTCTACACTGTTAAGTTGGGGCCTATCAAAATCAATTTTAAGTTGGGTTGGAATGGATCCTATCGGCTAGTGGAAGTATTCGGTAGTGGGACAGTTCAACTCATAGATTTAAAAGGTATTGTGTTCTTCGAGTTGTACAATCGAAGCAAAGTAAATCCATACCAAGCAACGAGTTCTTTTTGACAAACAAAACCTAGAACTGGATGACTTGATTGACAATGCCTTGATGAATATCTCAGAATATTAATGCTGGCTAGCTATTTGGTCATGGTGGGGCAAATGCATTGCATCCCACCACATGATAGGATTAACATTGAAGGCTTATTAATGCAAGATCATGAAAAAGCAAGGGAGGCTCATGGAACCATTGATTTGATAGGAACCATAGTT
Organism: Dipteris shenzhenensis; assembly: GCF_047967505.1. Taxonomy (NCBI): domain Eukaryota; kingdom Viridiplantae; phylum Streptophyta; class Polypodiopsida; order Gleicheniales; family Dipteridaceae; genus Dipteris; species Dipteris shenzhenensis. The sequence continues at coordinate 63,798,422 of NC_141596.1, forward strand.
GCAGATTCGAACTGACTACACTTGTTTAGGAACTCTATTGTTCGACCTTACTTGAAGATTAAGTATACCTCTTCATCATCGCCATCTTCATCATCTTCAACAATACTCGCTATGATATTTCTTGGCACAGCTCTCAAGATTTTCTCATCCTTTCTGATCCCTCTACCTCTATTGCGCCAATCTCCCCTAATTACCCAGTCTTTTCATGAGCCATCTTCCTCGTCTTTTGCCACCTACATTATCTTCATCATCAGGGAGGGAGAAGAGCACTCAATGCAACAGAAGCGAAAAGGGAGCTCTCATGTTTCACTGCTGTAGCTATCAAAGACTTTTCTATTGATGTTCTCATAGGCATCCTAGAGACCAATTGCCTATTGAAGTTTGCACAGATGCCATGGAAGGAAGTCTACGATGAGGAGCTTGTGGAAGATACCCTCGACTCCTATGATGAGGACAACCAAAGACTCATCATCAATGAGACCCATGTTAGAAAACCTTCGTACCTATTTAAGAAGGCCTTTAAGTTGGTAGATGATAGGTGGTGCGACGCCTACTTTGAGGATGGGAGTTGTCTTCGCAGGGTTACTTGATCACAGTAAGGCCAGCGATAAGAGTTTGAAGACAACCTTCTGAGCTAGAGAAGTTAATAAGTAGCCATGTAATGGAATCCAAGTCTACGAGTAGCATGACCCGTCTACGACGGGTTAAAGACCCGCTCCGCTGGGTCTCAAAGTGAGATTTAAAAATGTTTGTAATTTCTAGCAATAGAATTTCAAGTTTCAAATCCTCCAGCATAGGCACCACTTGGCTTGGCTCTATGCTCAGTTTTACTGAACTATTCAGTTAGAAGAGAGGCAAAGCATTCGCACAACACCCACCCCCCTTCTTGCACACCACACAATCTCTCTCTCTCTCTCTCTCTCTCTCTCTTCCTTTGATTGTGTCCCTCATGATGCACACGCACATGCACTAATCTC